>NC_133779.1:55898156-55899469 GCF_003597395.2 Chelonoidis abingdonii | reverse complement strand
GGGGTGACAGGGGAAGGGGAGGGGGTTTAAGGGGGAAGGATCATTTGGGGGGAGGAGTCAGTTGTGGTGATGGGGAAGGGGAGGGGTTGGGGGTGCCAGGGGAATTGGATGTGGGGTGACAGGGGAAGGGGAGGGGGTTTAAGGGGGAGGGATCAGTTGAGGTGATGGGGAAAGGGCGGGGTTAAGGTGTGCCGGGGGATTGGATGCAGAGTGACAGGAGAAGAAGAGGGGTTAGGGGGTGCCAGGAGGATTGGATGCAAAGTGACAGGGGAAAGGGAGGGGTGCCAGGGGGATTGGATGCGAAGTGAAGGGCAAGGGGAGGGGTGCCAGGGGGATTGGATGCGAAGTGACAGGGGAAAGGGAGTGGGGTTTAGTGGGGAGGGATCATTTGGGGAGATGGGGAAGGGGAGGGGTTAGGAGGTGCTAGGGGGATTGGATGAGGAGTGAGAGGGGAAGAGGACAGGGTTCAAGGGGGAGGGGTCATTTGGGGAGATGGGGAAGGGGAGTGGGTTCAAGGGAGAGGCACTTGGGGAGGGATGGGTGGGGTAGGTGGGTGGCCCAGGGCTGCAGGATAGGGGAGAATTGGTGGCCCATCCAGGTCCCCCCATTCCCATCCAAGGCATCACCTCATTCCGCTGCCCCTGCTGCCCGGCTCTGGCAGGAGCTGTGCAAACTCGGGCTCTTCTCGGATGAGGACCAGGCCATGCTGGAGGCCCAAATCCTGGCACAGGAGGGGGCCAGAGCCAGCTACCACCAGGTGAGTCCTGGGGGAGGCGTGGGGGATCCCAGCCCCCCGACTCCAGATGAGTGGGTCTCAGTAGCTGACGATGAATAGATGGATGTGTGTGTCTGGGGCTGGATGGATAGGTGGGTGTATCTAGGGCTGGATGGGTGTGTATGGAGGGGTATGTATGGGGATGAATGGATGGATTGATGGGTGCGTAGATAGATAGAGGGGGTAGATGAAGATAGAGAGGGTAGATGGAGTGTCATAAACAGATAGCTAAGGGTTAATGTTTCTTTTACCTGTAAAGGGTTAACAAAGGGAACCAAACACCTGACCAGAGGACCAATCAGGAAACCGGATTTTTCAAAGCTCAGGGAGGGAATTTGTGGGTGTTCTTTGTCTTGGGTCTTTGTCTCTCTTCTGTTGCTTTCTCAGCTATGAGAGGATCTATCTCCAGCCTTTCTAAATCTTCTGTTTCCCAGTTGTAAGTACAAAGGTAGCAAAACAATAGGTTTTTATATGTTTTGTTTTGTATTTACATGTGTGTAGTTGCTGGAATGTTTAAATTGTATTTCTTTTTGAATAC
>NC_133779.1:55893740-55897776 GCF_003597395.2 Chelonoidis abingdonii | reverse complement strand
AGAACAAAGGGTCCTTCCACATGGCAGAGAACATAAAAGGCCCTGGAAACCCCTCCATTTTGTCTTCAATCCTACTTCTGACCTCTGGAGGAATTATGCTTGAAACTGAAGCTCTGAACAAAGGACTGAACGACCCATCCAAGCTGGGATGTTTGTACTCCAGAGACCTGATTGGTATAAATCAGCAGTAATCCCATCAAGCCTGAAACAAGCCTGAACTAAGAACTTTGCAATTGTTGTATGTAGTTGATTCCATTTAACCAGTTTTAACTCATGTATATTTCTTCCTTTTTATGAATAAGCCTTTAGATTTTAGATTCTAAAGGATTAGCAACAGCGTGATTTGTGGGTAAGATCTGACTTGTATATTGACCTGGGTCTGGGGCTTGGTCCTTTGGGATCGGGACAATCTTTTTTCTTTTACTGGGGTGTTGGTTTTCATAACCATTCATCCCCATCAGGAGTGGTGCTGGTGGTGATACTGGGAAACTGGAGTGTCTGAGGGAATTGGTTGTGTGACTTCTGCTTAGCCAGTGGGGTAAAACTGAAGCCGTCTCTGTTTGGCTGGTTTGGTGTGCAAAGGACCCCCAGCCTTGGGCTGTAACTGCTCTGCTCTAAGCAATTTGTCCTGAATTGATACTCTCCGTAGTGTCCCACTAAAGGCTGCTTTGTTACAGCATCCCCATCCCATACACATACACATCCATCCATCCCAATATACAATCCTCTATCTGTCTCTAAGGGGCGACAACTCACTGGCACAGCGCCTCCTGCTGGTTGTCCAAGGAATTAGCGTTTCCAGCTTCCGGAGCGCCCTCTGCAGGCTGGTGTCCCGTTTGCCGTTGAGCCCTAGTCCCTCCTGGACCCAAGTGCTCTTTTCAGGCTGGGGTAATGCCCCCTGGCAGTACCCTCATATACCTGGGTCTCCCCTCCCCGGGGAACCCCCACCCTCTATCCCCACCTTGCCTCAGACTATGGTCACTGCCAGTCTCGATCTAGCCCCCACTCACTGGGGTAGACTGCAGTATAAATGCCACTCATCACTGGCAAGGGGGGTTTGGATCTGCTGCCTCTGCCTACCCTTGGCCTGCCCTCTGCAGTATACAATCCTCTAGCCATCCACATACATCCAACTATCCATCCCAATATACAATCCTCTTTCCATGCACACACATCCATCCATCCCCATTCCCATACATATCCATCCATCCCCATCCACCCATCCAAATATACAATCTTCTATCCATCCATCTCCATACACTTCACCATCTGCATACACATCCATCCATCCCCATCCACCCATCCAAATATACATTCCTCTATCCATCCATCTCCATAACATCACCACCTGCATACACATCCATCCATTCATCCCAATCCCCATCTCATATATCCATCCAAATATACAATCCTCTATCCATTCGTCCATCCATCCCCATCCCCATCCCCATCCATCCATCCATCCATCCATCCCCCTACACATCCATCCGTCCAGACCCACCCCGTACACATTTCCACCCCCATCCACATCCAAGCATTCCTCCGCATCCACATGATCCATTCCCCTACACATCCATCCATTCATCCCAATCCCCATCGCATATACAATCCTCTATCCATCCATCCCAATCCCCAATATACAATCCTCTATCCATCCATTCCCATACACATCCCCTTCCCCATCCCCATACACATCCATCCATCCACCATTGCCATCACCATCCTCATCCATCCATCCATATAAATATACAATCCTCTATCCATCCATCCCCATACACATCCCCATCTCCATCTGCATACACATCCCCATATATATCCCCATCCCCATACACATCCATCTATCCATCCATCCATCCCCAGCCCATACACATCTCCATTTCCATATCCATCCATCCATTCATCCCCATTCCCATCCATGTATCTATCCCCATACACATACCCACAATGCATTGAGTCCTGATAGCCCTGGTGGGGGTCAAAGCAGCCCCCCCTTGTCTCAGATCCCCCCTCTCTAAAGCCCCTGGATCCAGCCTGTGACATGGGGCACTGCAGGGCTCCCTCTGGGAGTTAGGGTCACTGCATCTCCCCAGCAGACCAGCTGCCAGTCCCCTGCACAGACTCAGGCAGTGATAGATAGCAGAATGGGACCCCACATTCAGGGCAGACCGCCAGGGGGCAGCCTTTCTCAATGTTGCTCAGGAGGGTGTGGCAACAGGGACAGGCCCTCAGCGAGGGGTAGTTGTGGCTGGACGATCATGGGGGCGTCATGCAGCGCAGCCTATGGGGCATCGCACTGACTTAGGATGAGGGGTCCCTCCATTCCGTGCGGCAGCCCCAGCAGAAGCAGTACAGCCCCCGAGTTCGCTGGGAGCAGGGCAGGCAGGGGGTGCAGAGAATCCTGAGGTCCAGGTGCTGGACGAGGTGCTGGCAGCACAGGCACTGGAGGGCAGAATGAGGATGTGTTACTACTGAGACCCCACCCACACCCCAGATCCCAGCCTGAGCCAGATCCTGCAGGGGGGATCAGGTCCCCCTTACTTCCCCCAGGACTCACCTGGCGGTAGCTGCTCCTGGCCCCCTCCTGTGCCAGGATTTGGGCCTCCAGCGTGGCCTGGTCCTTGTCCAAGAAAAGCCTGAATTTGCACAGCCCCAGCCAGAGACAAGGGGTGTCCGAGCAGCATGGGCAGCAGAATGAGGTGATGCCCTGGATGGGAATGAGGGGACCCACATCAGCCACCAATTCTCCCCTGCGGCCCCGAACCTACCCTACCCCCATCCCTCCCCAACTGTCTTCCTCCTTAACTCTCCTGAACTCTCCTCCTTTTCCGCTGGCAGCCCCCAACAACCTCCCCTCCCCATCACTCCCTCAACTGGCCCCAAAATCTGCTCTGAAAATCCAGCCCTCTGACTCCCCTCGGCTCCTCCCTCCTGCCCCCACCCCATGCCCAGGGGTGGGGTGGTTACCTGGTCCAGCAACACCCGCACCCATCCCCACAGCCCAGCTGTGCTCACCCAATGCCCTCACAGAGCCCCAGGGGACCCCCACCACCACCTGGAGGGAGAGAGGGGGAGGGGTGAGACAGGGCCCGATCCTCCTGGGAGCTCAGCTACTCCAGCCATTCCCAAGGGATGACCCCAAAGGGCCTCCCGGGGGCAGGGGGAGGGGGAGGGTCCAAGGTCTCACCTGGGCCCCCTGCAAGGGGAAAGATCACCTGGAACTGCTCAGCAGTGCCCACCACTGCCCTGATGCCATTGCAGGCTGCCAGGATCATCTGTCCTTGGCTGGGAAACACATACACATGGCAGGAATCCACCTGCTTTCCCTTTCTGCCCAGCCCCCGAACCCTGTCGCAGCCCCTCACTCCTGACCTGCAGCCCCTGCTAGCCCAGCCCGGGGGTCCCCAGCAGTTCTGCCAGTGCCCCTCAGTCCAGACCCGCAGCCTCTTGCTAGCTCTGCCCTGCCGGTGCATTACATTCCTGGCCCAGAAGCTGAGGAAGGGCAACAGCAGCCGGTTGTGCAGGGCGCTTCAGTTTGTAACGTTAGCCTAGCAGAGCTGGGGGGATCCCAGGGCTGGGCTAGCAGGGGGCTGCAGGTTGGGAGTGAGGGGCACCTGCAGGACTGGGGAGGCTGGGCACCGTAGGGAGGCAAAAGGGAAAGGGAAAGTGGGTGGATTCCCACGGGGGGGTTCCCAGACCAGGACACATGATCCCAGCAGCCTGTGATGGCGTTGGCGCAGTGGCAGGCACTTGCCGAGCAGTTCCAGGTGATTTGCCCCCCTGGGGGGTCCCCAGGTGAGACCCTGGCCCCTCCTCTTCCCCTCCCCCTGTGGGGCCCTTTGGGGTCACCCCTGGGGAAGGGCTGAAGCAGCCAAGCTCCCAGGGGGGTTGGGTCCTGTCTCACCCTCACCCTCTCTCCCTCCAGGTGTGGGGTCCCCTGGGGCGCTGTGAGGACAGGTGTCCTGTGGGCACTGGGTGAGCGTAGCTGGGCTGCGGGGATGGGTGCAGGCGCTGCTGGACCAGGTAACCACCTGCTGGG
>NC_133779.1:55872475-55891841 GCF_003597395.2 Chelonoidis abingdonii | reverse complement strand
AGTGAGACAGGCACTGATTCCTGTCTGGTGGCAGCGATATCAGATCTAAGCTGGTAATTAAGCTTGGAGGTTTCATGCAGGCACCCACTTTTTGGACTCTAAGGTTCAGAATTGGGAAGTATGCTTATGATATGGAGATAGATAGATTAGACCGAGGGAGTGGATGGGGATAGATAGGGAGAGGGCAGGGGGAGAGAGAGATGGATATGTAATTAGTGCACCAGACCCTCCATTAAAACAAAACCTAAGGAAATTCCCTGCCAATAACCTTGTGAAATTGGCTACAATTGTCAAGTCCCCTTTTATGGTGTTTTGTGGGGGAAGCGGGGGATATCGCCAACAGGCTGGGCTGGGAGCCCAAGAACTGGAGCACTGAGAGTTCAGAGCCCAGGGAAATAGAGCACAGAGGTGCCTAACTCCCCGCCATGACCTCCCCCAGTGCCCGCGCAGCCAGCACCTTGTCCAGTGTCTGGACCCCAGTACCTTGCACACCCCCTGCCTGTCCTGCTCCCAGCGGGCCGAGGAGCTGTATTGCTTCTGTTGGGGCTGCTGCATGGACTGGAAGGACCCCTTGCCTCAGGGAAAATCCTGCTCCAATCCCCAGTGCCCCCTACAGGCTGCACTTTACGATACCCTGGAGATCCAGGCCCCGGGATCATCTGTCCATGGCTGTCCCTCACTGCGGGCCTGTCCTGAGTGCCACACCCTGGTGAGCCACACTGGGCTAGGCTGCCCCCTGGTGGAGTGCCCGGAGTGCTGGACAGAGTTCTGCTACCGCTGCCTGAGGGACCATCTCGGGGGGGATGCCAACGAGACAGAGTGGGAGCATGATGAAGATGAAGGCCTGGATTACAATAATTACTTGGAGGCCAGCTGCAGTGTCGCCAGGAGGCAGGAGCTGAACAGGTCCTCCTAACCCAAGGGAGACTCCAGACTCAACCCGTGCTGTGACCCCTAAGAACTCCCCTCCTGACTCCCCAAAGCCAGGTCCCACCCCATCACACTCAGCCCTGCTCCCAGATTTGGGGACCCCCAGGGGCCCGACCCCCACTCCTTGCTCACAGGATGCCAGGGGCAGTGCACTGGCTCCTGGGCATCGAGGTGCAGGGAGGAGTAATGCCTCTGCCAGAGATAGGGGTGCAGGTACCTGTGACAAAATGGGGAATTTCCCTCATTATGTTGTGAGTCTTATGTGAGTTTTACTGTTTTGCATGAATACTCTGTGTGCCTCAGTTTCTCTGTGTGCTGCACTGATACCTTGGTGGTGGGAACAGAGGTGTGTGACTTTGGCTGAGACCTCTAGGGCAGGTGAAGCTGCTCCAGCCTGCATATATGCTATGACCCATGCCCTTCGTAACCTGAGACCCAGGAGGGGAGTGCAACCAGGTGATGAGCAAGTGACTGCCCCGGAAGCGAGACAAAGAAGAGGAGGAGAAGCAAGCTGGGTAGTCTGCTTGGGGGGCTGGAAGAGGGGGAGTCCAGGCCATCTGGCCCAGGACTCCCCAAGATGGACTTTGCTGAAAGTCACTGATTTCTGTGCTAACAAGTTGTGTTCTATCCACTGCATTCCTGTCAACTAATAAACCTTCTGTTTCACCGGCTGGCTGTAGGTCACTGCTGACTGCAGGAGTTGGGGTGCAGGGAACTCTGGTTGCCCCAGGACCTGCCCGGGCAGACTTGCTGGGGGAAGTGCACGGTGTGGAAGGGGATGCTGAATGCTCTGAGGTCAGATCCAGGAAGGTCGAAGCTGTGTGAGCTTCTTGCCCTGGAGACAGTCTGCTCAGAGAGAGGAAGCTCCCCCAGAGTCCTGACTGGCTTCACAGGGAGTAGTTCCAGAGCACCGCTCTGGTGGTTCCATGACAGAGCTATTGCCCCATCTCTGGGGTGTTGGGGTGTAGAGAGAACTGACACCTCTCCTAGCTATTGCGGTGCAGGGGCCATTGCCCCATCTTCTGGGTATTGGGGTGCATAGAAGACTGACACCTCCCCCAGACACTGGAGTGCAGAGGACATTTCCTCCTCTGTAGCCTATTGGGATGCAGTGGGCACTGCCACTTTACCTGGCTGCTGGGGGACAGGACTAGTGGGCCTGTCCCAAGTGCCACACCCTGGAGAGCCACACTGGGCTAGGCTGCCTCCTGGTGGATTGCCCGGAGTGCTGGATGGAGTTCTGCTACCGCTGCCTGAGGGAACATCTCAGGGAGAATGCCGACGAAACAGAGTGGGAGCATATCCCCCACTAGGTCACTAAAGGAGATAAGCCCCCCAGCATCACTGCTCCCCTGTCCTCTAAGCAGGGGTGGGAGTTTTATGGGCTTGTGGTGCCCATGCTCCAGTAAATTCAGGGCCCTGTGGGCCTGGATCCAGCAATGTTCAGGGCTTGGTCTCTCCCCTGGCCCGCCTGCCACTCCCACGTGCCTCCCTCCTCCCTGCCTCACCTGCGCCCTGGGCAGAAGGCAGCTGCCACCTGCAGCTGGGCACTGCACTCCCTTGCTGCCCGCCCATGGCAGACTGACTGCTACGTCTGCGGACGGAGGAGGGGTGGAGGCACAGAAGCATCCCTTCCCCACCCTGGCAGACGACTCCGAGGGGACTTATCCTGTCTGGCCCTCTTGAGCAGCACCCTGGGGCTTGGGTGAGTGTCGTGTCAGCAGGGGCGGCAGGTTATATGGGCTCGTGGTGCCCGAGCATCAGGAATATTCAAGGCTGGGGGCTGTGCTCCACCAATATTTGGAGCTGGGTTTCTCCCCTGGCCCTGCCTGGAGCAGGCCCTGTGCCCTGCCCTCGCAGCTTCCTTGCCTGAAGGGTGCCTCTCTCCCTTGCTTGTGCTGCCAGCTGCCTGCCGCTGCTTCTGCCTAAGGCTATAGAGAGCAGCTGCCAGCAGACTGTTGGAGCACCTGGGAGGGGGAGAGGGAGAGGGAGAGAGGAGGGGAGAGGCGGCACGCACGTGCTTGGGAGCTCTCTCTCCTGTCCCCCAGCACCCACCTGGAGGAGACGCCAAGGGGACTTCCGGCCAGGAGATGGACATCTGGAATGGACCTCACTTACCTGAGCAGCTGCTGGGGCTTCAGTGAGGTTTGACCCTGTGATCCACCCCCTTCTCCCCTCTCCCTCGCAGCCCCCACTCCTGCCCAATGCTGGGCAAGGGGCAGCCCCATCCCCAGTGAGGCAAGGGTGAGGGGCAGCAGGGGAGGAAGGAAGCCACATGTGATGGCAGTCCGCCCCCCCAGCACTCATGCACCCACCACAGGGGAGATGGGGGAGGGCGGGCTTCCTAGACCTGAGCAGCTGGGGCTTAGGTGAATTTTGTGACACCCCACCCCCAGCCATTACCCTGCAGTCCCCACTCCTGCCCCACACTGGGCAAGGGGCAGCCCCATCCCCAGTGAGGCTATGGTGAGGGGCAGCAGCAGGGGAGGCCACACATGATGGCAACAACCACCCCCCAGTACCCACCATAGGGGAGGCGAGTGGGCTTTCTGGACCTGAGAGAGGCCCTAGGAGCATGTGCAGTGACCGTGTCGCAAAGAGAGAGTGCAGTGGGAGGCAGGGTGCGCAGATGAGAGATGTCTCTCTCTCGTCGTAGAGACCTGTCTGCACCCCAGTTCCTTATCCTCAGCCCTTCCCCACCCCAGAGCCTGCGCTCCCAGCACCCCAACCCTGAGCACCCTCCTGCACTGTGAACCCCTCATCCCCGGCCCCACCCCAGAAAGCCCTCACCTGAGGGAAAAACGTGCTGCTTAAATTTAGTGGTCAGCTTGGAGTATCATGTGTTTAGCACAATACTTGATTATTTTACACCCTTATAAAGTATATAACTAGTCGTATACAGGTGTTACTAAGTGGGAAAGTTTTAAATGTTTTCTCTGAGACGTACTGTGTGGGATGCCTCAGTTTCCCCTATGCATTTCTCAAGAATCTAGATGATGGGCTAAGGGGGTGTAATTGTTGTAGAAGCCCTAGAGAGGACCAAAAAGTGTGATGCCGTCTGCACAGAGAATGGCTGCAACCTGTCTCTGGGCAACTGATGGTCTGGGCTCTCTGCCTGCAAGGTGCCAACTTCGAAGGTGTTGGAAGAATCACAAGAGATCAAGGTGGCCTCCTAATGCCTGAAAAGAGACAAAGGCTAGAGGAGGGAGTGTCAGTGCCTGTGCGGACTTCTGGAAGTGCATGGTGTGGAAGAAGGATGCTCACTGCGATGCTTAGAACTACTCCATATCAAGCCAGTCAGGACTCTGCTGGGAGCCTACCTCTCTCCTGAGCAGACTGTCTCCAGGGCAAGAAGCTTACACCTTCCTGGGTCTGACCTCGGAGCATTCAGCTTGCCTTCCACACTGTGTGCTTTCCACAGTGAGTCTGGCCAGGCAGGTCCTGGGGGGCAACCAGAGGTCCCTGCACCCGAAACTCTGCAGTCAGACGTGAACCCTCAGACAGCCAGTAAAACAGAAAAGTTTATTAGACAACAGGAACATTTCAGTCTAAAAACGAGCTTGTAGGTACAGAAAACAGGACCTCAGCCAGGTCCATCTTGAGGGGGTGGGGAGCCCAGACCCAAGTTCTGGGCCTCTCCCCATTTCCCCATTCAGCTCCAAACTGACACTCCTTCCTCTGGCCTTTGTGTCTCTGCTGGACAAGAAGGCCACCTGATCTCTTTGTCCCCAACACCTTCAATTGGCATCTTGCAGGGGAAACTGAGGCACCCACACAGTATTCAGAGAAAACATTAAGAACATTCCCACTTTGTCACAACAGTCCTTAATACACAGACTTCCCCCTGAAGCCTGGACCAGTCTTCTCAGATGATCTTTGTCTTCTCAGTGTCCCAGTTATTCCCAGCATAAGTAGGGGAGGAGACCAAGGCATGCTGCCACTGTTACCTATTTTATATCCTTAGCTTTATCCATGTGCCTAGAAGATGCTTGCCGAAACATGGCCTGGTGGGCTTCACTGAGTCATTGGGTTGAGGAATCCCCCTGGTGTGGTCTTGTGCTACTGAGTCATAGGGTTGAGGAGTCCCCATTGTGTGGTGCTTGCTCAACTGTCATTGAATTATAAATCCCTTGACTACAACTCCCCTGCTGATTAATGGTCGTGGAGCACCCTCCTGGGAGTAGTTTACCTTCTTTGTATGTCCCTAACAAACTTACAGCATCTCTCAGGAACAACCATACAGCACAATCTCATAACTTGATACATACTAATGATATAGACATTTGGATAGAACAATGGGTTTCAGCAGATATCTTATAGGACATGCTTCGTCTGAAACATATAATCATTTGACAATGGTGAATATGGGGGTTCCAGGGTGCTGCTTTGAGGCACAGAATGCCCAAGGAGAGGAAGGGCCTTTCACTCTATAGGGACATCTGGGTGAGTTCCCCTTGCTCCCCTCCCCTTCCCCAGTCACTGCGCCCACAGAGCAGGGCTCCAGAGGACCCACCCACCCACTGCCAAGGCCATACCTGGGGAGATTTGAAAAGCGTCCCCCTCCCTGTGGCACCCATTGCAGACTCCAATAGACTTCAACAGGAGAGCCCCTTTGCACAAAGTCCAGGGAGCATTAGCTGACTAGTGGGATGCTAGTATCTTTTCAGTCACTTTTTTAACCTGAGTAGGATTTCTCAAATCCAGATACTCACCTATTCTTAACCAGCCGACAATTTATGAATGCACTCAGAATCACATTAATACATAGTAAGCAATTCAACCTTAAATGTCGACACAATTGCCTGAATGTGCTATACACACAATACAGTCCCACAAGCAGTGCTCCCAGACAAGAGTTGCGGTTCAGCAGTTATACCAGGGAACAATGCAAGTTTACTTACAATCATCAATTCTCAGTTCTTTAGTATCTCCCACATTGCTCACACTGCCCAGGTGCACTTTCCTAAGGTGCTTTGAAGAGGGTAGTTACTTCTCTTTGACTACATTGGACCAAAGGGGACAGGGTTAGAATATTAAAAGCAATGGCTTAAAACAATTCATTTCAACCTCTCTGAAGTGAATTTGCTTGGATTTATAAAGGAGCTAAAATCTAACATATGGCTATCATAGACAATTAGGGTTGGAAGCGCCCTCAGAAGGTATGTAGTCCAACCCCCTGTTCAAAGCAGGACCAACCCCAACTAAATCATCCCAGCCAGGGCTTTGTCAAGCTGGGCCTTAAAAACCTCTAAGGATGGAGATTCCACCTCCTCCCTAGGGAACCCATTCCAGTGCTTCACCACCCTCCTAGTGAAATAGTTTTTCCTAATATCCAGCCTAGACCTTCCCCGCTGCAACTTGAGACCACAGCTCCTTATTCTGTCATCTGCCACCATTGAGAACAGCCGAGCTCCATCCTCTTTGGAACCCCCCTTCAGGTAGTTGAAGGCTGCTATCAAATCCCCCCTTTTCGCTCCTAAATAAACCCAGTTGCCTCAGCCACTCCTTGTAAGTCATGTGCCCCAGCCCCCCTAATCATTTTTGTTGCCCTCCACTGGACTCTCTCCAATTTGTCCACATCTTTTCTGTAGTGGGGGGCCCAAAACTGGATGTAATACTCCAGATGGGGCCTCACCAATGCTGAATAGAGGGGAATAATCACTGCCCTCTGTTTAGGCAAGAGTTAAAAATTCAGTTAGCAGCTGAGACAAACACATGTGACTAATGTAACCCTTCTGCCCATCAGAGTTGGCAGCAACAAGGGCCGAGTTCAGTATCTAGGGGTTTCGTTTCAATAACACAGTGCAAAACTGGCTCAACTGCCCACCCAGTGACCTGGGACAATTATATACCACCCCTTTGGGTGCCTCTGAGGGTATGGCTACAGTTGAAATTTCAAAGCACCGCTGTGGCAGCGCTTTGAAGTGTGAGTGTGGTCGGAGCACCCTCTACGGGTGTAGCGTGCAGCGCTGGGAGCCATGCTCCCAGTGCTGCAGCACTGATTACACTGAGGCTGTACAGCGCTGTATCTTGCAGCATTCAGGGGGGTGTTTTTTTCACACCCCTGAGCGCGAAAATTGCAGCACTGTAAAGTGCCAGTGTAGCCATCCCCTAAGAGGCAATACTTCCCCTCTCGCAGGCACGGAGTCTGAGTGTAGCAAGATCCTTTTAATAAAGGAGGGAAACATTGTCGCATTATGTTGGGGAAACACCAAAGAACAGGATTCATAAAACAAACCATGAGCAAAAGCCCCAGCCCCAAGTAAGTCTGGCAGTGTCCTTAAGTCCAGCAACCTCACAGTCAGGGCCGGTGCAAGGAAGTTTCGCGTCTTAGGCAAAACTTCCACCTTGCGCCCCTCCCCCAGTCCTGCAGCAGCTCCCCGCCCCCGCCGCCCTGAAGTGTGCCCCCCGCCCCTGTGGCAGCTCCCCGCACCCCGCGGCAGCTCCCCACCCCCTGGCCCGAGGCCCGACGTGGAGCGAGGCCAACCGCCCTGGCGGCGTCTGGGCTAGACCTCGCCCTCCCACCTCTAGCCACTTCACCTCTACCTCCCCACGCTCCGCGTCCGGTCTCCAAGCACGACTGCACAGTTGACTCGGACCCCGGCCTGCTGCTAGCCGCACGCAGGGTGCACTGATCCAGGGGACCCCCTTTGGCTGCCAGCTGCTGGCGGTGGCGCACTGACCACAGGGACCCCCTGGGCTGCCAGCTGCTGGCGGTGGTGCACTGACCCAGGGACCCCCTGGGCTGCCTAGCTGGCGGCGGCGAGCGCAACTGACCAGGGAACTCCTGGGCTGGCGGCTCTGCTGGCGAGTATGCGCGCGCTGACCCAGGGACCCCCTGGGCTGCCGGCTGCCGATGGTGGCACACTGACCCAGGGGGATCCCCTGGGCTGCCGGCAGCGCACTGACCCAGAGGAAGCCCTGGCTGCTGGGGCAGTGGCGCTTTGACCCAGGGACACCCTGGGCATGCCTGCTGCCGGAACGAGACAGCTCAGACTCCCTCTTCCATCCCAGCAGCAGCGGATCGCTCAACCACTTAAAAAAAAAATTGAAGGGCACTGATTTTTGGCGTCCCCTAATCTTGGCGCCCCGTAGGCAACCACCTAATCCGACCTAAATTGGTTGCACCGGCCTGCTCACAGTTTCACCCTCACCCACAGTTTCTGTCTTTGTTCAGTGGTTCAGCCCCGAGTTCAGAAGTTCATCTGCAGAGTTTACCTCGCCAAACTGGGTGGAAGTGGGGAGGTATGGAGGGCAGCTTACATGCTCCCACTGCTCAGGTCAACGGTTCAATTGCCAAATTCTTCTCAGCAGGGTTTCTGCTACAGTTATTCACCACCAGCTGCTCCTCTCCACTAGCCATTTCCACTAGCCACTCACCAATATGTCTTCAGGCCCCACTTAACACAACTCTCTCAGTAACTTTAGCTCTTTAGTGAGTTCAGTGTTAGCAGGAAAGCCCAGTTGTGCTGGCTACACTCAGAACCACTTGCCCAAAGTAGGTTGCTAATGTTTTAGACCTAGGAAGTCAGTGAGTTCAAATCTGCCAGCATATAAACAAGACTTCTATGTGAGTCAAACTTAGCTCTGTCATTGTATAGTGGAGAGCATTCAAAGTACTGTTTAGGGCCTCAAATGGACCCACATGCACATACCTGTCACCAGCCTCTCTCAGTTCACTTAGGGCTCTGGAACCCATGTACCCTTGCTAGCGAGTATTATTTAGTTGAGGGCGAAGAAAGTCCTCTCATAGAATGCCAGTACAGTTCGGTTATGTCCCTGATTCCATTAATCAGGATAACAACACTTGTATTACTCCTTGCTCCAATCACAAAGGGACTAGAGGGGTCCGCACAGCAGCCAAAGTGAACCATTCCTTGGGCAAGTCCTCCGTCCATTGGAGTGCCCATGGAGCAACCAAGATCAGCCCCTGAAGTCCTTTTCCCAAGCTCACCACCAGATGTCAGGGGGTAGGAGCTCATTTCTGCTTCTGCTACACTAACAAGCAGAAATACCAGAGGCCCAAGGACAGTGGCAGCTGTAAACACTTGATAGACTTAAACATGGTCAGATGTTTCACGGGACCAGTAACTCGACCTCTCGGTAGAAAGAACAGTACAAACCCCTGCCACAGCTCTCTGGATATCTGTGAACACTCACTTCCTCATCCCGACCCCTTCTCCTTAAGGTGGTCATAGATAATTGATATAATCAAATAGTTTTATGCGTATGTTCTGCTCCTGTCATTATCATGGTCTGGTCTCTCTCTTGAAAAAAATGTTCTGTCTTCTGTAAGTACAAGATAAATACAAATTAAACTGCTAAGGAAAAATGTATTTTAATTGGTCCTGTAGGACCATACTTTTGAAGCTGTTTATCAGTTTTCCTGGTACAGTGAATAAACCCTTCAGTATGTTTGTGTGCCTGCCCTGATTCTTGGGGAAAAGAATCTCCTTGCTTCACACCTTGATCTGCTGCATGCTCCTACTAATGCAATCCAATATGCCCCCGGCAACAAGGGCGCACAGTTGACTAACGGGACTCATCCAAGCTTCTTGTCCACTGTAATCCCCAGGTCTTTTTCTGCAGAACTGCCGCTTAGCCAGTCAGTCCCAGCCTGTAGCAGTGCATGGGATTCTTTCATCCTAAGTGCAGGATTCTGGCACTTGTCCTTGTTGAACCTCATCAGATTTCTTTTGGCCCAATCCTCCAATTTGCCTAGGTCACTCTGGACCCTATCCCTACTCTCCAGTAATATCTACCACTCCCCCAGCTTCGTGTCATCCACGAACTTGCTGAGGGTGCAATCCATCCATCATCCAGATCATGATGAAATGTTGAACAAAACCAGCCCCAGGACGACCTGTGGAGCACTCTGCTGTGCCACTAGACATCGAGACTTTGATCACTAACTGTGAAGCCCGTGACAATCTGCCAGCTTTCTATCCACCTGATAGGCCAGTCATCCAATCCATACTTCTTTAACTTGCTGGCAAGAATACTGTGGGAGACTGTATCAAAAGCTTTGCTAAATCAAGGTATATTCACATCCACCGCTTTCTCCATATTCACAGAGCCAGTTATTTCATCATAGAGGCAATCAGGTTGGTCAAGCATGACTATGCCCTTGGGTGAATTCATGTTGACTGGTCCTGATCACCTTCCTCTCCTACAAGTGCTGCAGAATGGATTCCTTGAGGACCTGCGCCATGATTTTTCCAGAGACTGAAGTGTAGTTCCTGGATTATTCTCTCCCCTTTTTTAAAGATGGGCACTATATTGCCTTTTTCCAGTCATCCAGGACCCCTTTCACCAATTGCCATGAGTTTCAAAGATAATGTCCAATGGCTCTGAATCACATCAGCCAATTCTCTCAGGGCCCTCGGATGCATTGCATCTGGCCCCATGGACTTGTGCATGTCCAGCTTTTCTAAATAGTCCTTAACCTGTTCTTTCACCACAGAGGGCTGGACACCTCCTCCCCATACTGTGTTGCCCAGTGCAGCGGTCTGGGAGTTGACCTTTTCCGAGAAGACCAAGGCAAAAAAAGCGTCGAGTACTTCAGCTTTTTCCAAACCATCAGTCACTAGGTTGCCTCCCCCATTCAGTAAGGGTCCCACACTTTCCCTGACCACCTTCTTGTTGCTAACATACTTGTAGAAACCCTTCTTGTTACACTTCACATCCCTTGCTAGCTGCAACTCCAATTGTACTTTATCCTTCCTGATTACACCCCTGTAGGCTCGAGCGATATTTTTATACTTCTCTCTAGTGAGGTCTCGCTAGGGAGCATAGACTCAGCAAAATAACTCACAAGGATCGATATTAGGAACAGAAGGGGAAATATAATCTTTGAGATGGAATCTCCATTTTTCTGCTTGGCACTGAAATCGGGGAGAGTCCTTTCCACACAGCTGCTCCAGGAGTCGCTCACATCTAGGATTCTGCTGCTTCTTGTGTTGGGCTTAGTCAACTCTCCTAAGCACGTGGTGACCTCAGTTTACATGTCCTGGTTTCAGGGCTCATTGGAGGGGGGCCACCCTCTGATTCCCATTGGACACGTGCCAAAGGAGGGCTTTAGTTTACCTCTTTCATTTCTTTATCGTTTCCATTGGTATCCAGTAGATGGCGCTGGTGTATAACAGATTTCTTCAATCCTTTTCTTATCGGAGGCATTTTAAGTTTGATTCATTTCAAGGATTGTATTTCACTACCTGCCGGTGCTATCATTTGGGATCCTCCTTCTAAGTAATTTTTCTTAATATCCCAGAGTTCTACTCTGGTTGATATCTTTCAACATTTCTCTGTCCTTGTACCAGACAAAGCCTATCAGAGCCGTAGGGCTAATCGGGGCGACTGCTCTGGGCCCTGTCCTAATGGGTGGTGGGTGAAGACAAACCTGCCAGCCTCGCCCCTTCTGCCCAAGGCTCTGCCCCCCGCCACACTAGAGCTCCAAAACCCCTTCCCACCCTGTAAAAGGAGAAGCCCTGACTCTGAGGGGGCCCCACAACCGGAGGAGCCCAGCCCGCCCACCCCAGCCACATCAGGCTGAGCCTCTGTCACCGGCCTCCCCAATCCACCCCACCCCACCCAAGCACCAAGTTGAGCTGTTGGCCTCCTCACTCCTGAGCCCCACTCCCCCTCGCCAGAGTCGGGCCAAGCCACCGGCTTCCCTGACAGCCAGGCAAGGCCAAGCAGCTGGCCTTCCCCAGCACTAAGCCAGCCCCAGCGGCAAGCTAGGCTGGGCTGGGCTGAGCCATCAGCTTCCCCCAGCACCATGCCAAGCCGCTGTGGCTTGAGTGCCTGCCGGGCTGAGTCAGGCGGAGTCGGGCCAGGCTGAGCCGCCATCTCGCTAGCGCCAGCTCCTCCTGCCCCTGAAGGCCACACTCCCCACACTGAGCTGCCGGCCCCAGCAACCAGCTGAGCCTGCTCCGTCCACTGGTTGCTGTTTCTCCACGTCCCTTCTCACTCTCTCATCCCAAGGAGGAGGGATGCAGCGAGTAGTGGGGATGTGAGGTGGTGTGGAGTGGAGGAGGTGGCGGGGGTCTTGGGGAAGGACTGGGGCCACCGCAACCCAGGTGTCTGGCAGTGGGTCGGCGGCAGCACCATGGAAGGCCAGTGCGATTGGCCAGCTCGGTTGACCCCAGAAGAGACAAATCTATCACTTCTGCCCCAGGCCCCGCATCCCCCTAGGAATGGCCCTGTTGCCTATTATTCTTGAGTGCAACATTTATTTACAGTTAAAACCAATGAACCCCTTATAATCTTCTCAAGTTGGAGGACAGACTCTGCAGTCTTTGCTTACACAAAAGCATTTCACATTAGTTAGGACTTACAACAGAAAAGCTTTTTGTAGCTCGAACGTTTCCTCTCTCACCAACAGAAGTTGGTCCAATAAAAGATACTACCTCCCCCACTTTGTCTCTCTAAGGCCTGGTCTACAAGATTTTAGGTCAAATTTAGCAGTGTTACCTTGATTTAACCCTGGATCCGTCCACACGACAAAGCCCTTTTTTTCGATTTAAAAGGCTCTTTAAATTGATTTCTTACTCCACCTCCGACGGGGGGATTAGCACTGAAATCGGACTTCCCAGGTCAAATTTGGGGTAGCGTGGACTCAATTGGACAGTATTGGCCTCCGGGAGCTATCCCAGAGTGCTCCATTGTGACCGCTCTGGACAGCACTCTCAACTCAGATGCACTGGCCAGGTAAATAGGAAAAGCCCTGTGAACTTTTGAATTTCATTTCCTGTTTGGCCAGCATTGTGAGCTGATCAGCACAGGTGACCGTGCAGAGCTCATCAGCAGAGATGACCATGGAGTCCCAGAATCGCAAAAGAGCTCCAGCATGGACCATACAGGAGGTACTGGATCTGATCGCTGTATGGGGAGACAAATCCGTGCTAGCTGAACTCCGTTCCAGTAAAGGAAATGCCAAAACTTTTGAAAAGGTCTTCAAGGACATGAAGAACAGAGGCTATAACAGGGACCCACAGCAGTGCCACGTGAAAATTAAGGACCTAAGGCAAGCCTACCAAAAAAACAGAGAGGCAAATGGTTGCTCCGGGTCAGATTCCCAAATATGCCGCTTCTGTAATGAGCTGCGTGCCATTCTAGGAGGTGCAGCCACCAGTTCCCCAACCGTGTGCTTTGACTCCATAAATGGAGTAGGACACAACACAGAAGCAGTTTTGGGGGACAAGGAAGATGAGGAGGAGGAAGTTGAAGATAGCTCACAGCAAGGAAGCGAAGAAACCAGTTTTCCCAACAGCCAGGATCTGTTTCTCACCCTGGACCTGGAGCCAGTAACCCCTGAACCCACCCAAGGTTCCCTCCCAGACCCACCAGGCAGAGAAGGGACCTCTGGTGAGTGTACCTTTGTAAATATTAGACATAGTTTGAAAGCAAGCATGTTTAATGGTTAATTTGCCCTGGCATTCGCGGCCAGTACAGCTACCAGAAAAGTCTGTTAACATGTCTGGGGATGGAGTGGAAATCCTCCAGGGACATCTCAATAAAGCTTTCCTGGATGTACTCCCAAAGACTTTGCAAAAGGTTTCTGGGGAGGGCAGCCTTATTCTGTTCTCCATGGGAGGACACTTTACCACACGAGGCCAGCAGCATGTAGTTGGGAATCATTGCAGAACAAAGCATTGCAGTGTATGGTCCCGGTGTTTGCTGGCATTCAAACATCCATTCTTTATCTGTCTGTGTTATCCTTAGGACAGTGATATCCTTCATGGTCACCTGGCTGAAATAGAGTGGTTTTATTAAGAGGACATTCAGAGATGCCTGTTCCTGCTGGGCTGTTTTCCTGTGGCTGAACAAAAATGTTCCCTGCTGTTAGCCACGTGGTGGGGGGAGGGCTGAAGCCATCAAAATATGACCTTGTAACGAAAGCACATGTGCTATGTAATGTTAACAGCAAGGTTTACTGTGAAAGAGTGTAGCCATTGTTCTATAAAATGTGTCTTTGTAACTACCACTCTCCCTTTTTTTCCCTCCACCAGCTGCATATGTTTCTCCTTCCCAGAGGCTAGCGAAGATTAGAAGGCAAAAAAACGCACTTGGGAGGAAATGTTCTTTGAGCTCATGCTGTCCTCCCACATTGACAGAGCATAGCAGAATGCATGGAGGCAGATAAGGTCAGAGTGCAGGAAAGTACAATATGAATGTGAGGAGAGGTGGCGGGCTGAAGAGAGTAAGTGGTGGGCTGAAGAAGATAGGTGGCATCAGCTTGCTGACAGAAGTCAGGAGTCAATGCACAGGCTGCTGGACCATCAAACTCATATGCTTGGAAAGGCAGCAGGAAAGGCAGCAGGAGCACAAACCGCCGCGACAGCCCCTGTGTAACCAACCGCCCTCCTCCCCAAGTTCCATAGCCTCCTCACCCAGACACCCAAGAACACGGTGGGGGGGCCTCCGGCCATCCAGCCACTCTACCCCAGAGGATTGTCCAAGCAATAGAAGGCTGGCCTTCAATAAGTTTTAAAGGTTTTAAATTTTACAGTGCAGTGTGACCTTGTCCTTCCCTCCTCCCCCACCCCTCCCAGGCTACCTTGGCAGTTAACACTCTATTTGTGTGATGAATTAATAAAGAATGCATGAATGTGAAGCAACAATGACTTTATTGCATCTGCAAGTGGTGATCAAAGAGGGTCAGGGAGGATGGTTAGCTTACAGGGAAGTAGAGTGAACCAAGGGGAGGGGGGGATTCATCAAGGAGAAACAAACAGAACTTTCACACCATAGCCTGGCCAGTCATGAAACTGGTTTTCAAAGGTTCTTTGTTGCGCACTGCACCCTCCTGTACTCTTCTAACCGCCCTGGTGTCTGGCTGCATGTAATCAGCGGCCAGGCAATTTGCCTCAACCTTCCCCCCTGCCATAAACGTCTCCCCCCTACTCTCACAAATATTATGGTTCACACAGCAAGCAGTAATAACAATGGGAATATTGGTTTCGCTGAGGTCTAACTGAGTCAGTAAACTGCTCCAGTGCATTTTTAAACATCCAAATGCACATTCTACCACCATTCTGCACTTGCTCAGCCTATAGTTGAACAGCTCCTAATTACCGTCCAGGCTGCCTGTGTACGGCTTCATGAGCCATGGCATTAAGGGGTAAGCTGGGTCCCCAAGGATAACTATAGGCATTTCAACATCCCCAGTGGTTATTTTCTGGTCTGGGAAGAAAGTACCTTCCTGCAGCTTTTGAAACAGATGAGAGTTCCTGAAGACGCGAGCATCATATACCTTTCCCAGCCATCCCACGTTGATATTGGTGAAACATCCTATGTGATCCACCAGTGCTTGCAGCAGCATTGAAAAGTACCCCTTGCGGTTTATGTACTCACTGGCTTGGTGCTCCGGTGCCAAGATAGGGATATGTGTTCCATCTATCGTCCCACCACAGTTAGGGAATCCCATTTCAGCAAAGCCATCCATTATGGCCTGCACATTTCCCAGAGTCACTTCCCTTGATATCAGCAGCTTTTTGATTGTGTTGGCTACTTGGATCATAGCAGCCCCCACAGTAGATTTTCCCACTCCAAATTGATGCCCGACTGACCAGTAGCTGTCTGGTGTTGCAAGCTTCCACAGGGCTATCGCCACTCGCCTGTGAACTGTGAGGGCTGCTCTCATCTTGGTATTCTGGTGCTTCAGGACAGGGGAAAGCAAGTCACAAAGTTCCATGAAAGTGCCCTTACGCGTGCGAAAGTTTCGCAGCCACTGGGAATCGTCCCAGACCTGCAACACTATGTGGTCCCACTAGTCCATGCTTGTTTCCCAGGCACAGAATCTGCGTTCCAAGGCATGAACCTGCCCCATTAACACCATGATGTGCACATTGCCGGGGCCCGTACTTTGTAAGAAGTCTATGTCCTCATCACTCTCGTTGTCGCACTGCTGTAACCTCCTCTCCTGGTTTTGCTTTGGCAGGTTCTGGTTTTGCATATACTGCAGGATAGTGCGCTTGGTGTTTACAGTGCTCAGAAGTGCTGCGGTGATCTTAGCGGGCTCCATGTTCCCAGTGCTATGGCGTCTGTGCTGAAAAAAGGCGCAAGACGATCGTCTGCCGTTGCTCTGACAGAGGGAGGGGCGACTGATGACATGGCTTACAGGGAATTAAAATTAACAAAGTGAGTGGCTTTGCATCAAGGAGAAACACAAACAATTATCACACAGAATGGCCCCCTCAAGGACTGAACTCAAAATCCTGGGTTTAGCAGGCCGTTGATTTCACGGAGGGAGGAAGGGGGGAAGCAAATGAATACAGAACAAATCGGGTCCATTTCTTGTTTTGATCCACTCCATCTATCTTTTACATCTTAGGCTGGCAGCAGATGGTGCAGTACGACTGCTAGCCATCGTCATCTCCTGGGTGCTCGGCAGAAGATGCTGCATTACAACTGCAAGACATTGTCATCTCCTGGCTGCTTGGCAGAAGATGGGAATGACTTGGCTGAGTCACTCCCATGTCTGCCCAGGTGCCCGACCAACCTCACCAAGGTGGGCTAAAAGAGCACCCAGAGTATGACGACGACGACGACAGATACCAGTCGTAATGCACCGTCTGCTGCCAAAAAGCAAAGAGCTGCTGCTGGGTAGCAATGCAGTCCCACGTCTGCCAGAACCCAGGAGACGTACAGTGACGGTAAGCTGAGTGTGCTCCATGCTTGCCGTGGAATGGCATCTGCATAGGTAACCCAGGAAAAAAGGTGTGAAACGATTGTCTGCCGTTGCTTTCACAGAGGGAGGGAGAGAGGCACCTGATGACATGTACCCAGAACCACCCGCGACAATGTTTTTTGCCCCATCAGACATTGGGATCTCAACCCAGAATTCCAATGGGCAGCAGAGACTGCGGGAACTGTGGGATAGCTAGCTGCTGCTACCCACAATGCAACACTCTGGAAGTCGACGCTAGCTTCGGTACTGTGGACACAATTCGCCAACTTAATGCACATAGAGCATTTTGTGTGGGAACACACACAATCGACTGTATAAAAATGATTTCTGAAAAAAGACTTCTATAAATTCAACCTAATTTTGTAGTGTAGACATACCCTAATAGAATAAGAAACTTCTTCCACATACAGAAAAATATGGATCTGAATCGCAAAGCAAACAAATGTGCAGATTCTAATTTGGGGTGAAAGATTATTCTCAGTCTATTTGATTTACAAGGAACACCATGTAGTTTGTAATTTGGGGTGAAAACCTGTGGCTTGGGGGAACAGCTTATCCAGGTTGACCTTTGATCTTACAGCCACATTTCAAGTTTAATTTGCAGCTTCCCCACCCATCTCTTCTTGATCCACTCAGTGTACAATGGCCACTTTGCATAGGAAATGTGATCCTTGCTTGAAAACTTGGAGTTATTTTAACTAGGCTAGGAGGGAAAAAGAGGTTTATACATATATGCAGGTTATGAGCAGGACCGGCACTAAGGTTTCTCACTCCCTAGGCGCACGGCCATTTCGCTGCCCCCCGCGCTGATCCCGTGGCTCCGGTGGAGCTGCCGCAGTCATTCCTGCGGAGGGTCCGTTGGTCCGTGGCTCCAGTGGAGCTCCCACAAGCATGCCTGTGGGCGGTCCACAGGAGTCACGTGAGCAGCTGACCGTTCGCAGGCATGACTGCGGCAGCTCCACCGGAGGCGCGGAGCAAAGGACCCTCCAAAGGCACCACTGCCGCAGCTCCACCAGAGCCACCTGCCGCCCCCCTGGCAAAATGCCGCCCCCCAAATAATCCTGGTGCCCTAGGGGATTGCCTAGGCTGCCTAAATGGTAGCGCCAGCCCTGGTTATGAGAGATTCTTGCCTAGGTGACTATCAATACTCTGAGGGCTGATATGTACTAGAAATGTATGTTGGCATCGCCGTGTCTCTAGGGGAGTGAAAAATCCACATCCCTGGGCAATGTCACCATGCCAACCCAGAACTAGGACAAGGGAAGAATTATTCAGTCAACCCAGCTACTGCCTCTTCAGGAGATGGATTAACTACTCCAGTGGAGAACTCCTCCCGTCACTGTAGTGAGTGTCTACACTGTAGCTGAAATGAGATTCAGAGAGAGCAGGAGTCAGAAAAACAAGCAGCAGTAGCAGACCATTAAATGCTGAAAGTGATAATAGCTGCCTACCAATGAATCATGGAGGAGAAAGAGAAGCAATGCCAACAAGAGCTCAAGTTATGAGAACTAAAAACAGAAAATTCTCAAGCAGTAATCAGTCATCCCCGAGGGCCACAAGCTGTGCTCCATACACCGCCAATTGGATGGCACATGGGAATACCTTCCTACTTTTGAAAGACTCTGTACATTCCATGACATTCCAGAAGACAAGAAGGTTCCCATGCTAGTTGCAAATCTCTCCCGTAGAGCATTACATGTGTAAGCAGAGTCAGGATGAGCTCTACCCTGACATCTGGTGGTGTATTATGGTGAGTGTGGAAAAGAACTTAGGGGGCTGATCTTGTTTGCATAGGCAAACCCACTCTGCCTAGCATGAGCCCACAGCAGCCCCAAATGGTCACTTTGACAGCTGTGGGATCTCCAATTTCTCGGTTATTGAGGTAGGAGGAATAAAGTGTTGTTACCCTGATTATGTGAATGAATGACTATGAGACTGTTTTATGACAGAGGGTCTCACCATCAACTAAGTAGCACTCACTAGACAAGGGACACGGGTTCCAAAACCCAGTGACTTGAGAGTGGTTGGAGAAAGATGTGTGTACTTGATGAGATAGGTCCTGTTTGAGGGCATGGCACACTAATTACACCTTTTTCTTTCTCTCCACTGTTGAATAGCAGAGCTAATTTTGATTCTATGAAAAATCTAGCCACGGGCTGCTGAGCTGAATCCCCTTTGGGCCAATGGTGCACCAGCACTGGAGCTCCACTACTACAAACTGAAATCACTAAGAACTGAAACTGCAAAAATTACTGAGGTGAGATGAATTACTCAGTACTGTGTTAACTAGTGGGGGAGCCTGAAGATATATTGCTAAGTGGCTGGCAGAGCAGTTTGTGGGGACAGCTGGTGTGGTTAATGGGATGGCTGGTGGAGTGGAGCAGCTTGTAGAAACGTTGAAGCCCACGGAACAACGTTGTGGGGATGCAAGGCTGCAGCAGACCTCCACGGAGCGGTGGGGCAGTCAGCCTTGGCCCATGTAAGGTGCCCCTTGTGTCCCCCCGCAATTCCACCCAGGCTCGGAGGGGGGGATGTAAAACTCTGCAAATGAACTTTTGAACTCTGGGGAATGGCACTGACCAGGGACAGAGACTTTTGGGTTGTTGGACTTTGGGGTGATTTGAACTTAAGACCCTGAGGGGAAAAGGACACTGCCAAACTTACTTGGAGGTGGGTCTTTTGCTCATGGTTTGTGTTATGAATCCTGTTTGTGGTGTTTCCTCAACCTAATGCTGCATTGTTTCC
>NC_133779.1:55858416-55872014 GCF_003597395.2 Chelonoidis abingdonii | reverse complement strand
AATTTCTGAGGAGAGCACGAGAAGCGTTTGGGATAAATCCTGGATCTGACAGGGAGGCAGTAGATCTGGCTATATTCCTATGTGCAAGCCAGAGAGTCCCCAATTGAAAAAGAGAAGGACAGATTTGCTGAGGTTTTAAAGAAGGGACCCTATTTTAACCCCTGAAAGGGCGGGGGTGGTTGGAACCCAGGCACTTCACCTCCCCAGAACAAATCCCTCCTGCTAATCACATTTGCAGAATCTCTTCTGAGACAATTTAGGGACAGTTCAGAAGGTGTTTCATATGTAACTTCACTGAAACCCCGAGGGACAACCCATGAGTAAGGGAATCCTAACCACAGGCCATCAGCCCAGGTAACGGCGTCAGCTGGGTAAACCCAGGACCCACAGAAGTGTTGGGAAGAGGTCCCTGATGATGGTACCGTTACCATTGGAGGTTCTTCCTACCACTTTCTTAAGTCCTGAAAGTGAGTAAAATAGAACCCGCCTGGGTGGAGGATGCTGGTGTTTCGCACGATTTCTACCGCGAGAGTGGCATGTCAGTATGACATAGTACCTGGGGACAATGTGGAACGCCTGGCTAGGATTAATTTTAAAACCACTCTGCCTTTGTACTAACATGGCATCTGCAGGGGGAGGGCTAGAAGGACCTTTTGGAAATTGGTTGGGTTGTCTGATCGGCTGCTTCCAGCCAGAGTGCTCACTGATATACCTTCTGGATTTCACTATGGCTAAGTCCGTAACATAAGCAACCCACAGCCATAACTGACATTGCTAACTATATGATGCCCGGAAGAGAATTCCCAGTGGAAAGCAGAGAAATGGCAAAGGCAACTTGGCTAGCAAGGGAAATCTCTCCAGGGAGGTACAAGATGGTGGAGGGGACGCATCCGCAGTGGACGCACTAAGGCGAGTCACAAGCTGCCAGCCGAACAAGGAGGCGTGGAATTCTCAGAGAAATTGCAGCAGAGCGACATCTACGCCCTACAAAGCCAAGGGCATCATCTGAGAGGGTTCCCCGGCTAGCGAACACCACGGCGCAAGGTTATTGAAGGGGAGGATTACCTAGGTCCCTAAAACAAACCCAGGTTACACTTGTATTAGTTGTTATTAAAATGCCGCTGTTAGGTAGATATGAAAAGAGATGGAGCTTATTTATACACGCACACATTCCTGCATCTACCCTCATGTATGCCACCACACTTACACAGGCAGAGAGTTATGGAGGCAGATGTTGGAGGCGAGAAGCCGAAGCATGTAGATCTTTTGTGTCTGTCTGAAGTTCCACGAATCCAGGCTGCATGATGAGTGTGCCTCAAGAAGCAGGGCTGGTGCATGCCTTCTTCCTCTTGATTTTTAAACTGGGCCAGCTCTGTCACTGGTCACACTACGCTGTTAAACCGATTTTAACAGCGTAAATGCGATTGTAACGCTGCACCTGTCCACACTACACTGCTCTTTAATATGATTTACAAGGGCTTTCTTTAAATCGTTCCTGTACTCCTACAAAAACGCTTAGAGGTAGTAACCTTAAAATCGATATTACTATATCGGATTAGGTTTATGTGTGGACGCAATCACGTTATTGTCCTCATTATTTTACAGTAGCTACCCACAGTGCACCGCTCCAGAAATCGATGCTAGCCTGGGACCATGGATGCACACCACCGAATTAATGTGCCTAGTGTGGATGCGCACAATTGACTTTATAATATCTGTTTTATAAAATCGGTTTAAGCTAATCTGAATTTATCCTGTAGTGTAGACATAGCCACATACACTGCGTTTCCTTTCTGTGTCCGTCACGAAGAAGCATTCCCAAACCAGTTCCTTTCATGCATACCAGGTTCTTCTTTTCTTTTCAGCACTTCATGACTGCCTTCTCAGGGCAGATTATATCAGACACACCTGGCTCTGGGCTCCTCTCTCCTTGCAGTTCCTCTCCACTCAGTCCCACATACACTTCCTTGTTCACACTCCCTCGTTCACACTCTCTCTGAGGGATGGGATATTACAAAGCTTGGAAGTTCATACAAGTGGCAACCTGAAAAGGCCACAGAGCTTGCAAAGGTTACAAAACTTAAAAGGCTATGCTAACAATCACTGAAGTTACAAAGTCTGCAAAAAGGTTGCAGAACTTAATGATACGAGTTACAGATCATACAATTGCATTTGAGCAGAGGCTTTACATAACATTTCCTGCGCCTTGGTCACCCCAAATTGTGGTGACCATCCAAAGGGGGATGGCGTGCCTCTGCTCATCCATGCCAGTGCTTCAACTGCTGGAACAATTCCAGATTTTCATTACACATAGCATGTCCACAGTAACAGAAATACATATCAAAATATTGACCGGAGGATGTAACAATGAGTGTCAAACAGCCCTTCTCATGTACAACATTTAGATGAAAATCAGAACATTTGGTGGGAAGGTAAACAATTGGTAAAGGAGGTAGTTATCACAGGCTTTTGGATGGAGGTGGCCACTATGGGGATAGATATGTGACTGACAATTTGGCAGAAGACGGAGGGGTAAGGAGAGAGAGGGTTCTAGTTGGAGTTAAAGAGGGCTGTGAGAATGGTTTGTTGGTATTCCTTGCCTAATACAGTATCTTCCCTCTTCCCAACCACCATACACCATAATGCTAGCAATGAGACAAGCGCTACAAGACAAACATAAAACATAAAACGCAGAACATGAGACAACATAGAAGTTTTGTCGTGATGATCCACCATGGTACATTTCAGTTGTTCTTCAGCTGGTACCAGCTATCATAAGCCTAACTCCCAAATCTGGACCTTAGCGTCCAGAAATCTGGGTGCCTAGCATGAACCTCCAAGCTTAATTACTTATCGTATGAGAGGAACGTGGAGTCGCAGGTCATCCCCCCTATATGCTTGAGCGGGCCCGCGATGGACCCACTTCCCCTGGGGGCCTCGGTCAATTTGGAAACAGTGTATCACTTCCCTTATTACAAATAGTAAATGGCCCCTCCCACCTTGCCTTGGAGGGGCTTAGTGGTTCCATTTCATGTACATTACCTGATCACCCACCTGGCCAGGTGGGTGGTTTTCTGTCGCCCTTGTTCCATTTTTTTTCCTGAGCCTGTCCATGTGTTTGCTGCCATTGAGTTTGAACAGCTTGAGGAAATTCCTGCCTTAGAAGTTTATACCATTGGATCAGTTCCGGACTGGTGGGGTCAGATGGGGAGGGACCGATTGTGCTCACATAAGTCGCATTGGTCGTCCAAACATTAATTGGAAAGGCGTCACTGAGCTTCTGTACCGAGATCTGCTCCTGATTACGGCTAACACTAAAGGCAAACGTTTAGTCCAGACCCCCAACTTCTCTGACAAGACTTAGACAAGGCTGTTTCGATAGTACGATTTATGTGCTCCACCTGCCCAGAGCTATGAGGGTGCCTAGGAATATGCAGCTTTCACTGTCTTCCCAAAGCATCCAACAATGCCTTCCAGACCGCCAACACAAACTGGGGTCCCCTGTCCGAATCAGTTACCTCAGGAGATCCATATCTACAAATGATCTTGAACAGAACCTTAGCTGTTTTCTCGACACTGTGGGTTTTCATGGGGAACGCTTCTACCCATCCTGAAAATGCGTCCACTATCACCAAAAGCGAGGTACATCCTCCTTCCCCGGGTGGTAAACCTTCAATAAAATCTATCTGGAGGCGAACCCATGGACCTCCAGGCTCTCGCTGATGACCTAAAGGCAGCTGATCCTCGGATTCCCCTGGTCGGCGTGGGTTAAAAGCAGCACATGTAAGGCAATTTGTACCCAATTGGTCATGTTCTGTCACTGTCCTGGCCAGCGGGCTATGTCTCTAGCTCGTTTCAGAGTCCCTTCCACGCCTTCGTGGGCCAACACATGGGACAACATATAATTTCCTGTCTATCCCACCGTGCTGGTACTACTCTCGGGTGATCCTCTGGGTGTCCATCTTGCTTCAACTGCCGACGTAGGCCCCTTGTGTGGTGACAGCAGCCACCATAGGGGTTCTTGCTAACCCATCCACTTTATTGTTAAAAAGGGCTTCCACTGACGAGTCTGCACTGTGATGACATTTTACATATCCTACTAACAATTGATTAGGGTTAGCAGTGACCCACTGGTGCACACCCTCCCAGGCCTTACGATGGACCAACTCCTTCTCGTCAGCACTTCTCTAATCACTACTGGCTCATTGTGGATCCATTTTGTCAATCCTCCTAACACATACTGAGAATCTGAAAGACCACCAAGGTCCCAGAACACGACTCCCAAAGCGTTAAACATTCCATCAGTGCCTTTAATTCAGCCAGCTGTGCTGACCCTTGGGGCCAAACTCGCACTACTGACTTATCTTCCAGATTTATGACTGCGCTCTGTATGTGGTTTTTTCCCTCTTGTACCCAAGCTGCCCCATCTGAAAAGTAAATGTTGGCCGGTGCGGTTAGGCTCTGTGCTTGCTCTATTGAGGTTACCCAACCCGCTGGCACTGGATTGGTCTTTGGCACAGGGCACTTATGTTTTGCCCTTTTGTCTGAAGGAAGACTCCTGGTAGTTGCCCCAGAACCTGGGGTATCTGGTATTGGACCCCTCGATTTACCAAGGCCAAGTCCACTGAGCCATCCTTGGGTTACCTACTCCTGCATGGGTGGGTTCCTGACAATATATATTGTAAGGGGCTCTGAGTGGCTTTGAATAATAATTGGATTATCTCCACTACCGCTGCCCCTACTTTCAGCGCCCATATTACTGCTAGACATTCCCTTTCACATGGGCCAAACTTTTGCTCCACTGGTGTTAAAAGGCATGAATAAAAATGCTATTGGGGCTGTTTTCTGCAATGGGGTTCGCTTGTAACAACAGCACAGCCAATGCCTCAGGACTGGTGGCGACCCTCACATATATCAGAGGGGTAGCCGAATTAGTCTGGATCTGTGAAAGCAGCAGAGAATCCTGTGGCACCTTATAGACTAATAGACGTTTTGGAGCATGAGCTTTCGTGGATGAATACCCACTTTGTCAGATGCATGCCATGCGTCTGACGAAGTGGGTATTCATCCACAGAAAGCTCATGCTCCAAACGTCTATTAGTCTATAAGGTGCTACAGGATTCTTTGCTCCTACATATATGGACTTTCGAACCTGTACGGGTCACAGTGTCGCTGCTCGCAACAAAGATTGCTTTAACTAGCCGAAAGCTGCTTCCTGTTCCGGGCCCCATTGGAATTGGGCCTTCTTCCTCAATAGACTATAAAGGGGTTTGGTAATACACGCATAATCCAGATGTGGGCTCTTACAAAATTAAAAAGCCCCTAATATGGCCTGTAGGCCTCTCAAATCTTGGGGGTGCTGGCTGATTCTGCAATGCTGACAATCATTGTTCACTAATAGACCTTCCTGTTTCCGATAGGGTAACCCCCAGGTACTCCACGTGTGGTTGTATCAATTGTACCTTTCCAGGGACGCCTTTTATGCCATTCTGTTGAATCAACTCCAGTACTCATTCAGTCCTCCCTCGGGCATCTGCATCGTCCATTCCCATTATCAGGATGTCGTCCATATATGAGACACCCACCTCTTATCCCTGGAGGAGATGCTCTAACATTTGGGTCACTACCTTATGTGCAATAGCAGGAGCGCTATGAAATCCCTGGGGTACGCGGATAAAGCAATACTGTACTCCATCCACATGGAACGCGAATCGGTCCTGCGATCCTTCCTCGAGTGGATAGCAAAGAAACAGTTAGACAAATCCATTACAGAAAAACTTTTAGCTTCCCTTGGTATGTCTTGTAACACCTGGGTCATGTCTGCGACTATTGGCGCTACTGGGGGATTCTCGCATTGACCCTCTGATAGTCGACAGTCAGTCTCCATGAGACACCGTCAGCTTTCCTTACGGGCCATATCAGGGAATTAAAGGGGAAGTCATTCTTTTCACTACTCGCTGTCCTTCCAGTTCCCTGACTATCTCTGCTACAGCCCGGCGTGCCACAGTGGGGATATTGTTTCTGTAGGGGGAACGCTGGTCCTTCTATTTTCACTGGTTCCCCAGTCCATTTACTGCAGTCCAGCTTGTGGGCCACCCATGCCTGGGGAAAATGCTTCCTCCACTCCTCCTTGCTATCTCTGGTCACTGCCGCCACTCCCAGCATACTATGCATCAGCAATCCTGTATTTCCCTGCCTTACTTCAGCAGTTCAGTCTTTCTTTAGTGTCCTCCATAAACCTTTGTTAGCACAATTAACCACTATTCCTCCCTCCCGCAAGCAATCTATGCCCAAAATTGGTTCTGTAGTCAGGGGCTATAAATCCAGCGCCATCTTTGAGTGAGATTCCCCACCCAGGTGATCAATCATCCCAACACTTGTCCCTCCACCAAGTTACTATTAAATCCCGCGATCGGCACTCCTGGCACGAGGCAGGGAAGCAGTGAGACAGCTGCACTGGTGTCCACCAGTGCCACAAAATCTAGTTCAGATGCCTCAGGGTGCTCATGTGGCCCCCCTACCCAAAGGCGCACCCGCCACCTTCCTCCGGAATCCACCTGGAGAGGTCCCACCCAGGTCCATTCCTGGGTGCTTCCCTCTCCAAGTGGACTCGGGGAGTCGGGGCCCCCCTAATCTGAGGTTGCTTTTCTGTTCCCAATATCACCCCCTGGCTCTGGGAGTTTCAACCCCAGCTGAATGCAGCGGAGTGCTAGGGACTCCGTGGACTTCCCGTCCCATTGGACCATGCGTTCCCCCTGGTCCTTAAAGGCCATTTACAACTGCATGCGGAGCCAATTGGTGTCTGGTCGGGGGCACCTGTATCTAGGTGCTGGGGCTGCAGCCATAGCGATGGGAGCAGGAACCCCAGTTCCGGGTTGACCAGCCACTCTGGTGGTCCAGTGCGCCGCTTCCTTAAGGTGTGATATGTCTAGGGGCTCTCCCTGCCTCCACACTCCCATAGCCATCTGAACATCTTTGGGCAACATTGCTGCAATACGCCTTAATTCGGCCATTGGGACCACAATCTCCGACAGGGTCCTGGGGATCGCTCCCCCCTGGGCGCGGGCTAGATACCTCCCAGTTAACAATCCTGCTAATACCATTCTTTCCACAAAAATGTCAGGGGTCTCCCCTGGAGTGGGAGAGCCCACTGCATACTGGCGGCTAACCTCCTGCAGTGCCTCTCCTTGAGCCAAATTAGGAACCAGTGCAAACGGGGACTGCCACCGTCCATCTGCCTGTGTTTGTAGTGCAATTCCCTATCGCAACCCAGTACTGTGGATGCCGCCCTCAACAGCTTCCTAACCTCCTCTGGGTTTCACCCCTGATCCTCTATTGCCATCAGAAACTGATACGCCCATTCCGAGAATGTGCCCCCCTTCGCTGGGCCTAATCCCTGAGCCAGAGAAGTTATCTCCGCAGGGGTCAAGGCTATTTCCTGCATGGTTACCCCTGTTACTGGTCCGGGGCTCTCTCTCTGGGCCAGGGGGCCGTGCTGGAAAGTTAACCGTTGCACAGCTGCCACCAGGGCGGGCCAAACTCCTGGCCCATCTGGTGGCCATCCCGGGTCAGGATCATACCATATGTCCCCGTCCCAGTCTACAGGGTCATATCGGAGTGGCGCCTTTGTCCCCAGTCCCAGGGGTCCTGCTGCTCTCCTGCCCAGATGGGTCCCCTGCTCTAACACCAATCCCTGCAAACACTCCACCTGGGCCTCCAACTCCTTAGATTGTTCCCTCTCTTCCTTGGTCTGTTCAGCTCTCTCCGTAGCCTTGACGGTAGAGATTGCTAGCTGCTGACAGCTTGCCCCTGTCGCTTGTCCCTGTGCCTTACACATATCCCTTTCCGCCTTTACCTGTTCCAACTCCTGCTTCACTTGCATAGTCTCAGAATTATAGTCAGCTTTAGCAGTTTGCCAAGCACAACAAGTTTGCCACAACAACCATGCCGCCATCCGATCCTTAGTCTTTGAATCGGATGATTAAGCTCACAATATTTCTGGTACGTATCTTCTACGTCTACCATGGTATCCCCTGATGAAACCGCCCCTGGGACCCATGGTAGATGTAGAAGATACGTACCAGAAATAAAAGAGGTGGTGTTGTCATTGTGAACAGGTCTGACTATGAAAAGGAGGCTGCCAGACAACTCTCCAGTACCAAATTCTACAGGCCACTTCCCTCAGACCCCAATGAGGAATACACTAAGAAACTGCACCATCTAGTCAGGACACTCCCTACACTAACACCAGAACAAATCAACACACCCTTAGAGCCCCGACCAGGGTTATTCTATCTACTACCAAAGATCCATCCACAAACCCAGAAATCCTGGACACCCCATCATCTCGGGCATTGGCACTCTCACTGAAGGACTGTCTGGATATGTGGACTCTCTACTCAGACCCTATGCCAAGCCATCCCAGCTATTTCCGTGACCACCATTGATTGCTGAGGAATAACTACCAATTGCATTGGTTGGACCTTCCAGATAACACCATCCTATGCCAATCATGGGTATGTGAGGCGGGCTGCTCTAGCACAAAACTATCCACACTACATAGATGCGAAGTACAAGCTGTCTAGGAACAGTTATCCCTTGATGATGCCACAGCACAACTTGGCTGGCTTGAGCTCTGTTGCCTTTATCCTCACACATCAACTATTTCAAATATTGATAATAAATCGTATCATTTCTCCAGATCAGTGGCACCGCTATGGGCAACTCCGCTATGGCCCACCATAAATATGCAATTATTTTTGATGAGCCGATCCTGGACAACGCTATCCTTCAGGCTCTCGTTCCACTCACACCCCTTCTCTACCTATGTGCTACACTTGATGTACATCTTTCTATCATCTCGACCCATTGGAAGGAGAGCTCTTGGAAAAATTGCCATCACGCATTTCAACAGCTTCCACCCCACCATCAACCTTAGCCTGGACAATTCTACACGGAGGTCACATTCCTACACACTACCACGGTGCAATAAGTTGATGTCACATTAAACAGCCACTCCTATTCGAAAATATCCTAGCGCCACTCAATTCCTTACTCTTGTCATGCCTCGCCAGCTTCCATCCCCGGAACAACCATCTACATGATCCATTTGTCTACGATGCCAAGCACTGACGAGTTACATACTGCATCTGGCTCTAATCCCTCAAGACATGAGCCACCAACACTTACAAAAATTCATCCCGCAATGCATTCTCAAAAACTTACACATATCCTTGCATCGAGGAAATTTAGAGGAATACAGAACAAGCAGAGTGCCGATGGTGTACCCAGACAGCCTCATACTGCAAAACCAACACCCTAAGAAGAACGACCAAACAGGAGCTCACACTGGCCATCACACAGTCCCAACTAAAACTTTTCCAACTCGATCATCAGGGAACTACTAACCAATCCTGTGACCGCATGATCTCCACCACTTTCCACAGGGCCTTGGGTGGCAGGGCCAGTTCCTTGCCCACAGACCAACTACCACCTGAGCATATTCTACAGCTACCTGCACACGGCACCTAGTCAATTTAGTCAGGGCCAATCTGCACAAAACCTCGATGCCAACTCTGCCCCCTATCTACACCGAGCACCCCCATCACAGGACCTAACCAGTAAGCCACCGATCATTGGTTCATTAAACCTGCCAATCCACCAGTGAACATATGCCCATCATATCGCCAGCAATGCCTCTCTCCATGCTACATCGGCCACACGGCCAGTCCTATGGAAAAGGATAAATGGACACAAATCAGATTTAGGAATGGCAATTGTGCAAACTTCAGGTTACTGATCTGCTGGTCTCACGCTTTGCTCTTCTCTGGGGTAGGTTCAGGGAGCTAATTGCTTGCCTCTGAACTTGGTTTACTTAATTATACTCCACTAGTGTCCTTGAAGGAGGGAGAGTGAGAGAGGAGACCTGGCCTGCCCTCATACTCCAGATCCCAACCCGGGCCCTGACATGGTTGTGGCTGAACCCACTATGAAACATAGCTTCCTCCCCTGAGTTACTTCCCTCTCCTTCCTTCAGCTTGTGAATGCTTTCTTGCTCCCTTCACACAAGCCTGGTGCCCTTACTAGGGTTTCTTCTGCGATCACACTCACCCAGGCACTCCTCCAACTCAACTCAACTCCCACACTGTCTGACTGAAGCAAGGGCGTTTTTATCACCTGATGAATTAGGTGCTCCTAATGGAGTCAGAGTGCTTTAAATGGCTACAGGTAGATTAGTAATCTAAAGCAAACTTATACTCCCTTGGCAGGGCAAAAATAGGCCCCCGTGCTAAACGTCTCTGCTGCCCTCATGGCCATGCGGAATATACACCAACTAATACAAACACCTGTTAGAACACTTCATCTACCTGAAACAACACAAATAGCATGATTTAACAGGTGCCCATCCTGCAGCAAAAAAATTCAGAACCAGACTTACAAAGAGACACCTGTGAGCCTCCAGTCCATCTGCAATTTGACACCATCAGCTCGGATTCAACAAAGAGACTGTGATTGGCTTGAACCAACTAACAAAACCAGTTCTCCTTGTGACTGATATGATATAACTGGGACACTGAACGATGGGTTTGCAACCAAATCTGGGATGAAGCACGAAATTCCTATGTAAGGGGGTATATAAGCTGTCTAAGACAGGTTAGGTACTGGTTTTGATTCTGCTGCTGTATTCTATATCATTTTTGTAGTTGAAATTAATGATAATTGGCTGATATACTGATCTGTATTTCAAATAGTGCTGCTGTTACTGGGAAAGATCCCAGACAAGTTGGTGTCAGCTCAGCTTAGCAACTTGGATGCCCCAATTAAGGACCTCAACTACACAATGACCCTTGAGAGGAGCGGATACGCCTTGTGACGCAGCAGGGTGTGCAGGAAATGGCCCATTGTTACTCAGACTCTTTTTGCTGTAACTTTCCACAGTAGGAACAAGAATGTGTCATTACACCTGAAAGCCTATATAAGGTAGAGGCCATCATCTCCATCTGTCTTCAATCCTGCTTCTTAATCCTCTGGAGGGACTTTCTACAAAGCTGAAGCTCTGCCACAAGGACTGATGACCCATCCCAGCTGGGATGTTCTCCAGAGACTTGATTGTTGAACCTGCAGTGATTACTCCATCACTGCTACAAGCCTGAACAAGAAACTTTTGGCCATCTACTGGTATGTAATTTGGATCAAGTTTACCAATTCTTCAGCTCTCCTCTCCTATCTTTTTCCTTTTATGAATAACCTTTCAGATTTTAGATTCTAAAGGGATGGCACAGCGTGATTTGTGGGTAAGATTCTGATGCTGTTATATTCTGATCTGGGGCGGATGGTCCTTGGGATTCAGAGAACTTGTTTTCTTTACTGCTGGTGTTGGTGTTCATAACGACTTCATCCCCAGGGACATGTGAAACTGTGTGTGATACTGGGAGACTGGAGTGTCTAAGGAAATTGCTTGTGTCGTACTATGTGGGCTTAGCGCAGTGGGGTGTGATCAACCAAAGTCATTTCTTGTCTGGCGGGTTGTTTAGTCGCTTAGAGGTAGAAAAACCCCAGCCATTGGGCTGTGGGGGAACTTTTTTTTTGGCCCCCTTGGTTTTTGATGGCCCCCCCAATTGTTTCCTGAGATTGCACTCTCAGCCCCTTGGTCTCCGCCAGAAGCCACATCGTCACAGTTACAGTTGTACTTGGTCTGGCAACCCATGGTTCTATATGGCCACAGTTTTATATACAATGACGTCACACCCCAACGCAAAATTGATGCAGGAAGGGGATGACACATGACAGTCCTGACTGCATCCCCAAACGTCTCCCATCCTGAATCTGTCTATATTACAGCTTTGTACTGGGTAGAGAGCTAAGAGGGTAGGTAACAGAATTGACTTTACCAAAGCGCATGTTCAAATAACATGATTGAATCTTTTTAGCAAAGTCGGAAGGTAAAACTTAGTTTGAACAACAGTGGATTGGATCTGCTCTTGCAGCAGGATTCCTGTATGTCTCATATGATCTTGCCAAGAGCTAAAGAAACTAGCTATTTTATCTATACAAGCTCTGGCAAATGTTTGGAACCCAATTAACATCAAATCAACATAGATATTAATGTCGTTCACAGCAGAGGAATCTTGGCATTTAGCCATGCAATCAATACAGTAGTGTGCCTCAGTTTCCCCTTTCCTAGTGCACATCAGGTCTGGAATGTCTTTTCCCCTATGAAAAGCTTCAATACTGTTTACAGGCATTAACTGTGAAACATTAGCATAACAAGGCCTTCTAACATAAGGTGTGTTCTCATGTGTTGCTTTCAACACGTCCAAGGGACTTTCCAAAGGACTAGGCACGTTGTACATTCTTACAATTCTTGGTAACAGCAACACGTTAGTTACAAAAATCACCATTAGCAATGACAACAAATTCATTGCAAGGGTCCATCTACAATCATGTTTGTCATGCCACATCTTTGGATTAATACCATTGGAGTTTGGGAGTTTTAGGGTTAACATTTGGCTTTCCTTTGCCAAATTTAGTTTTCTCTTTTCTCCTTGTCCTGCAGGATCAAACCCTGATTTTCCTTGCTTAACCAAATTCACTGGCTGACGGGGTGGGCTCTCTTTGCTAACAGCTGTTAGCAAGTCTTTCTTCTCCCTGCCAGTCAGGTAATTTGCATCAGCACAGACACCAGCTTTTAGATTTTCAGCTGCTACCCATTGCAAGGCTAGACTCTGTCTTACAGAGATACCACACAAATTTAAATACTTGGAGGGTGAGAGTCTGCTTGCTCTTCCCTGCATCCTCAAGCGCTTAGACATAAAACCATTTAGCTCTGAAACACCAGTAACCAAATCTCTCCTCAGACCCTGAAGCACAGACTACTCACTTACAAAATTAGCATGGAGACAGTCCTGTCCCAACACCATTGGCTTCCCAACAAGCTGGCCACACATAGCCACTTGGTTATAGGGCTGTTTAAATTCCTTAACAACTTTTACTCCATCTGAGACCTTTTCAAAGCTATCCACACTGGATTTTTCAAAAGGAAAGTCAGTGGATCCATTCACAATAGAACATTTCTGGCTGTTAGGAACTGAAACTTCCTTGATTAAATTACTTTTACATCCTTCAGTTGCAGCAAACTGCTTGCACAGACTACCATGAGGATTCCTTTCTCCAAGAGCTTTTTTAAGCAGCAGTTCACCCCTCTCAGAAATTTTCCCCTTATCCTCTTTACCTAGGGCTTGCTCTAAAGGAACACTTCCCTGAGCCACAACAGACTCTTTCTGGGTCTTACTTACATCCTGAATCACTTCTGGCCCATCAGGCAGATTCCTACACAATTTCTTTTCAGGCAAACTTATAGACTTTCTAGATAACAGGTTAGAAGCATTCTCCTTTCCTTGGCAACTTTCCTCAAAGTCACTGGCAACCTGCACGTTGTCAAGCTCAACACTCACAAGTTTAGGAATCTTTTCCTCCTTTTTATAAGTTGTTAAACTGTCAGTAGGTAACACAATTAAATCACCTTTCTGCTCTCCTTGTGCCTTGGCTAGGGTATCACCCTGCTCAGACAGAGCTGCTACACCCTTTTCCAGCCACAC
>NC_133779.1:55821235-55855763 GCF_003597395.2 Chelonoidis abingdonii | reverse complement strand
ACCTGCCCCTGGAAATTTCCACTACATGTATCTGACGAAGTGGGTATTCACCCACAAAAGCTCATGCTCCAAAATGTCGGTTAGTCTATAAGGTGCCACAGGATTCTTTGTTGCTTTTACATGGTATATCTGGTGTGTCTGTCTGCAGTCATGAATCCAGGCTGCTGAGAGGGTCAAGAAGCAGGGGCTTGTGTGCATGCCTTCTTCCTCTTATTTTTAGAACTGGGCAGCTCCTGTCACGTACACTGAGTTTCCTTTCTGTGTCCGTCACCAAGAAGCATTCCCAAACCAGTTCTTTTCATGCATACCAGGTTCTTCTTTTCTTTTCAGCACTTCATGACTGCCTTCTCAGGGCAGATTATATCAGACACACCTGGCTCCTGGCTCCTCTCTCCTTGCAGTTCCTCTCCGCCCAGTCCCACATACACTCCCTTGTTCACACTCCCTCGTTCACTCTCTCTCTGAGGGATGGGATATTACAAAGCTTGGAAGTTCATATAAGTGGCAACCTGAAAAGGCCACAGAGCTTGCAAAGGTTACAAAACTTAAAAGGCTATGCTAACGATCACTGAAGTTACAAAGTCTGCAAAAAGGTTGCAGAACTTAATGATACAAGTTACAGATCATACAATTGCATTTGAGCGGAGGCTTTACATAACAGGGGGAAGATAGTCCAAGGAGGCTCCGGCAGGGAAAAACAGGGCACTTTGGAAGCCGCAGAAGCAGCTGGTGGTGCCTGTTATGCCTGGTCGGGAAGCTAATGTTAGCCCCTAGCTGTCCTTTGGCAAGGCACCTGCAGACACAGAGAAGTTGTGGAAGGCTGAAAAGGGATTTGTACTGACTGGCTGTTCAGAAAGAGGTGGGAGATAAGCGTAAGCCTTGTGACTTTCCTCAGGAGCGGAAGAGGCCTGCGCCGTCCCCCAACACTTACCTACAGCCCTTACCTGCCATCAAGGAAGCAGGATTTTGGGTGGCAATGGGGAGCATGGGTCCTTTGCTTTGGCCAGTCCAGAGGGGAATAACTCTGTTTTGGTGGTAGTGGGCTATGGTGCACGCTCTCCAGCACCTGTTGCTCTAACACAGGGGCGGGCCACATCAGGTTTCGTAAACTATGTGGAGGGCTGATTAGGGGAGGGGGTTGTGGCCTGGCCCCCACCCCCTATCTGCCCCCCTGGGACTCCTGCCCCATCCAACCCCCCCTGTTCCCTGACGGCCTCCCTGGGACCCCTGGCCCCATCCACACACCCCCGCTCCCTGTCTCCTGACCGCCCCCTGACCCCGCCGCCCCATCCAACCCCTCCTCTCATTCCAGATGGCCCACCTGCGACCCCACCCCATCCAACCACCCCTTCTTCCTGTCTCCAGACTGCCCCCTGGCACCCCATCCAACCTCCTCTCCTTACTGGCTGCCCTCCACCCGGGACCCCTGTCCCCATTCAACCCCCTTTCCCCCCTCATCCACACCCCCACATCCAACCACCACCCCAAACTCCCCTGCCCTCTATCCAACCCCCCCCTTGCTCCGTGCCCCCTTACCATGCTGCCTGGAGCATCAGTGGCTGGCAACACTACAGCCTCACCACCCGCCACCACCACCATGCAGCTCAGAGCACTGGGCCAGGCCGGGCTCCGCAGCTGCACTGCCCCAGGAGCTCACAGACCCACTGCCCAGAGCATTGCTCCCATGGCGGAGCGAGCAAACTGAGGCTGCAGGGGAAGGGAGACAGCAGGGGAGGGGCTGGGGGTGAGCCTCCCGGGCCAGGAGCTTGGGGGCCGGGCAGGACAGTCCTGCGGGCCGGATGTGGCCTGTGGGCCGGATGTGGCCTGTGGGCCGTAATTTGCCCACCTCTTCTCTAACACAAAGGCTTGAGACTGTCGCCAAAGCCCTTTCCATTACTATTTTCAGCCAAGTAGGTTTTCCTCAGAATATTTTGTCAGCTCCTGGGTCACATTTCATGGCCTGGTGTGATGGGATGGGATGTTCACTCCAGCCCAGCCCAGCCCTGAAGAGGTCGAGGTGACTCAGAAGGGCCACAGCTGGGGAGAGCCCAGGACTGATCAAGGCTTACTGATAATGAAGCCGAGCTGGGTAGGGCAGGCTGAGGGTGTATAAAGCCAGGAAGCTGGCAGCAGAAGGAGGCTGCAGTCACTGTCTCAGCACAGGGAGGTGGGAAGGAGGAACCCCTCTGAGACCCTAGCCCTGCAAGAAGGGGTCACACAGAGGAGTTGCAGGGAAGAAAGAAGAGTAGGGAGAAGCCTAGGGTCAGAAATGACGGCTTAGATCATGTAGACCAGAGGAGGGCAAACTATGGCCCACAGGCCACATCTGGCCCATGGGACCATCCTTCCCAGGCCCCAAGATCCTGGCCCAGGACGCTCACCCCCCACCCTCCCCTGCTGTCCCCCTTCCCCCACAGCCCAAGGCCATTGGCACAATGCTCTGGGAGGAGGGGCTGTGAGCTCCTGGGGCAGCGTAGCTGCAATGCCTAGCCTGACCCGGTGCTCTGAGCTGCGTGGTGGCAGCGGTGGCGTGGCCCGGCTCCAGCCAGGCAGTGCGGCTGTAGCACCACCAGTGCTCCAGGCAGAGCGGTAATGGGGGAAGGGAGCAGGGGGGTGGGTGGATAGAGGGCAGGGGAGTTTGGGGTGGTAGTTGGGGGCAGGGGTGTGGATGGGGGTTGGGGCAGTTGGGGGGAAAACAGGGGGAAGAATGGGGGCAGGGGTCCTGGAGGTGCAGTCAGGAAGGAGGGGGGATTGGATGGGGCAGCAGGATGCAGTCAGGGGACAAGGAGCAGGGGTGTTTGGATGGAGCAGGAGTCCCTGGGGGGCAGATAGAAGGTGGGGGCCGGCCCTCGACCCTCTCCCCTAACTGGCCCTCCATACAATTTACAAAACTCGATGCTGCCCTCAGGGCAAAAAGTTTGCCCACCCAATGTAGATCTTGGCTGATTATGGGGCATCTGGGCTGGAACCCAGAGGTGGGGCCAGGTTCCCCCATCCCCCAGTGCACTTACTTGGAATTGGCATGGATGATTGCTTGGGACAGCATCCATACAGCTTGTCTGCAGGGGCTTTGGTACCCCAGAAGGGGAAAGCTATACAGCAACCTGGCCACATGGCCAAGTCACATAGAGAAAGCACCCTACGTCCTGAAGAGTGAGAGGGCACTAGACTGGATGAAAGGGAGCTGATCCCCAGACCCAGCCACAAGAGAATGCCAGGAATATATGCAAACAAGAGGGAGAGCGACTGGGATGAAGTGCTGCCCTATCTGTTATTTGCCTGTTGGTATGTTCTCCAGGAATCTACAGGGTTCACCTCCATTTGATCTCTTGCATGGGAGAAAGGGGAGGAATCTTGGATCTCATCCAGGACTCCGGGGAGTGGGGAACCAGGGACTATGTACAAAAATTCGTAAAAGGAGTTAAGGAACATCATGGAAGTGGTTCAAACTCACCTCACTGATAGCCAGCCCCCACAGCAGGCCTGGTATGACCAGGATGCTTGTGAAGACTCCTCAGGATTGGGGGATTTAGTGCTAGGGCAATTCCCTGGAAAAAGGCACAACACGCAAAGCTCATGGGCGGGATTGCATCAGGTTTGTGGAAAGGGAGGATGAAGCCACATGTAGTGTAAAAAATCCCACAGTGAAGTTGCCTCATAGACACTGCATGTGACTAAATCAAAGCCTAGCACAATTGAGAAAACCTTGTGACTGGGATTTGTTGTGCTGAAGGGGAGATTGGGACCTCACACACCTCAGTATCTGGTGGCTGAACATCTGGATGACTCATCACTTGGGAGCACTGAGAGCTAATGCAGACTGAGAGGGCAGAGATCATGGCTGTGCTGCAAAGGCACAAGCAGCTATTTCCTAACATGCTAGGGAGGACTCATAAGATGGTTCATAGGCTTGATACTGCGGGATCCCAACTGCACCCAAGAGGGCACACAGAACTCCTTGCAAATCACAGGAGCAAATTTGTACTGAGATACAGGGTACACTGGAAATGGGGATAAGTAAAGAGTCATGGCTCCTGAGCATCTACTGTTGTGTTGATCCCTAAGAAAGACAACTCTGCAAGGTTCTGTGTTGATTATAGAAAACTTAATGCTGCCACAATTCCTGATAGATATCGTATGCCCCAAACTGAGATGTTTTAGGCAAAGCAAAATACCCAAGTAGGACTAACCTGGTGAAAGGTTACTGGCAGATTCCTTTAGACCAGAGGTGGGCAAACTACAGCCCATGGACCACATCTGGCCGGTGGGACCGTCCTGCCTGGCCCCCAAGCTCCTTGCCTGGGAGGCTTGCCCCCCCTCCCCTACTGTCCCCTCTCTCCTACAGCCTCAGCTCACTCGCTGATGCTCTGGGTGGCACCGGCGGGGCTGTGAGCTCCTGGGGCAGCACAGCTGCAGAGCCCGGCCTGACTCGGTGCTCTGAGCTGTGTGGTGGCGGTGGTGTGGCCCCTACTGTTCCAGGCAGCGCAGTAAGCAGGGGCACGGAGCAGGGGGGTTGGATAGGGCTGTGGTATAGAGGCGTAGGGGAGTTCGAGGTGATGGTCAGGGGCAGAGGTGTGGATAGGGGTTGGTGCGGTTGGGGGGAACTAGTTGGGTAGAAATGGGAAGCAGGGGTCCTGGGGGGGCAGTCGGAGGAAGGAGGGGGTTTGGGATGGGGCAGTCAGGCAGTCAGGGGACAGGGAGAAGAGGTGGTTGGATGGGGCGGGGGTCCTGGGGGGGCCCTCAGGAAACAAGGGGGGTTGGATGGGGCAGGAGTCCCAGGGGGGCAGACAGGAGGTGGGGGCCAGGCCACAACCCCCTCCCCTAACCAGCCCTCCATATAATTTACAAAACCCGATGCGTCCCTCAGGCCAAAAAGTTTGCCTGTCCCTGCTTTAAACAAGGCACAGAAGAAATCTGCCTTTATTACAGACATGGGACTTCATGAGTTTAAAACGTTAATTTTTGAGTTAATTACTGCAGGGACCACTTGTCAATCAACTATGTGTTCAGCAGATTACAAGACTTTGCAGGAGCTTATATCACTGATCTAGCAACATCAGCAACCTCTGCACTTCACAACAAACACTTGGGGACTGAATTTTCAAAACTCAGAGATGCAGGCCTTATGGTAAAGGCATGTACTTATAAAATAGGAACAGCAAGTGTTCCTTATTTTGGACATAGCAAGGAGGGCAGCCAACTCTCTCCTGCTACCTTGCAAGTGGAAGTTACTGTTAACGGGCCTGTGCCCTAGACCAAAAAGCAGGTCCAGCCTTTCATGGGCTTCGTTAATGGTTACTGACGATTTTGTGCATGGGTTGAGTGACATTGCGTTCACCACAGCGGGCTTGTGCAAGACGACAAAACCAAAGCTGTATAGACAAGGACTGTCAGGAGGATTTTGCTAAAGAAAGTCTTGTCTGACCAACTTGTTCTGGCCAGTCCAGATTTTAACAAAACATTTGAACTCCATACAGCTGAACCAGTTAGTGGGTTAAGTGCAGTATCAGTGCAAGCCAGCGGAAAGCAACAAAGCATCCCCTTGAATTCTTGAGCAAGAAACTCTTCAGGGGACATCAGTTACTCTCTCACATAAAAGAAAGATGTTATTTTATGGGAAATTAACCAACTCAGGCCCTATCTCTTAACACAAAATTTCAGGTTCTTACTGACTATTCTCCACTGGTGTGGTTACACAAAACCAAAGGCACTAGCTCCAAACTGCTGGATGGAGCACAACATCCCAAGCATATGCCATGGAAGTTGTGCACATTAAAGGGAGAGAAAACATAGCAGCAGATACCCTGTCGTGGAACAAGGGTTCTTACCCACAACCTCCAGTTCAGCCATTTGGCAGATGCTCCTGCAGCATGGTAAGAGAGGGGAGGTGTGACCGTAAGAGACCCTTTATTCCAACTGGCAAAGGGTGCACAACACCCCATTGCCAGAATATTTAGCTAAACTATGTCCTGTAGGTATCAGATAAAAACTGGTGACACACTGGTCACAAGTATCTTTGCGTGAGGTATGGCAGGTTGTGTAGAACAAGTTCCATATGTGTGAGTGCTGGAAATATGTTCTTAAAATCTGTTTTGGAGGCAATGGATACATAAGATGGCCTTAGACAAGAAATGTTTGGCCTGTTTACCTGTGCTCCACTGGAAACTAAGCAGGGTAACACCAGAGAATATGGCAATACATTTGCATCTAAGCAATTGAGCCAACTGGAGAAGAGGAGTAGGGGACAACATGGTGTCTGCACGTATAGCAGGGGAGAAAATCTTTATGTAGGGTCATACATCACTGGAAAACATTTCAAAGGTTCATTGGACTACAAAAAGGGAGGAAGAGAGCCCCTCAGCTATCTACCACTTACCGCACATTCGAAACAGAACCCTCTGGGCCTGTGAATGACAGATCCTCTGGGTCTGAAGGGCAGCAGGTGCTGGGAGCTAGAAACTGGTTTAGGCAATGATCCGGTTTGCTAAAATTAAGTTTTAGGCACGAGAAAGCATAGTCTTTTTATTTTGTTTGTAATCCTTTTCTGTCTCTTATTCCTGCCTAGTATCACTTCAATCTGTGTTCTTTATTTATCAACTTCTCGTTTTATTACAAAACCATCTCAGTACTGTGCATTCAAGGGTGAGACCTCAGCTGAGTGAACAAGCAGGTGCAGGCTCTGGCTCTTTGGAGGGAGCAACCTTAGTTTCTGTGAGGGCCCAGTAAGAGGGACTGGGCACTGCAGACACATCTCTGGTGGACTGGGGTGCAAGGCAAGGTTTAGACTGGCAGAGTCTCAAGGCATTTGCTGGTGAGGCAGACAGACTGGGATAGACTCTAGGACTGGAAGGGACCTCGAGAGGTCATTGATGGGATGGGAGGGAGCTGCCATGTACTTGAGCTCCCTCTTGCTAAGGCGGAGGGCTGATGGCTCTGGGTTCCCTGAGGAGAGCAGCAGACACCCATTCTCAGCCTTTCAGCACAAACTCATTCTCTCCTCCCTCTGTAGCAGGGGTGGCTAGAGCCAGGAAAGCGATGGGCTTCTCTGGCTGGAGAAGGCTGAAGACTGCAGAGTCTGCACTGAGGGTACTGGGCATTGACAGGCAAGGAGGCAGCTAGCATGCCAGGCTCTATTTCCCAGGAAGGTGGATCCACTGCAACAAAGGTCAGGCTGGTGCATGCCACACTAAGGGCCAGAGCCAGCACTGTCCCACATGCCCTGTAGTGCTAGGAGCTAGGATTCACCCTCCGCCCCATCACAGTGATAGGCCAAGAGAATGGAGCTAAGTGCTACGGGTCAGATGGTAACAAGAACTCAGCACCCAGCACTCCCCCAAGAACACAGGCTGTTGCTGGGCCAGTGGAGATACAGCTAAATAGTCTGTTCCAGAGCAACAGCCACAGTCAGCACAGACCAATGGGCTCTAGCTGCCTGTGCTCTGCACACACTGGACCTGGAGCTCTGCGCATTGCTTTATTGAGACCAACCTGAGAAGTGAAGGGGAAAGTAGGGGGCTTTGGGGACATTGTATCAAAAAGCTAGTCGAGTAGGAAAGGCTCCCTGGAAAGTCCAGTGACGAGACGCCAGCTGCCCTGGCTCAGCACAGGCCCTGCTGGATCCAGCTCCCAACACCCCAGGCAGCCGGCCCAGCACCTCTCAGGTCCTGTCCAAGGCCTCCCTGCTCCAGGCACTGCCACGAGTATGGGGCTTGACGCTAGCGGCTCTGGGATCGAGTGGGAGGTCGTCACCTTCTCCCTGGTGCTGCCGACGCTGCTGAACATCGTGTGGGCTCCTCAGCGGAGGGCCACGGCCAGCTGCTTGCCAGGCACTTAGGCTTCAAGACAGCTGCAGGGAGGGACATAGTGAGAACAGGAGTTGCCAAGCCCAGCCCATCAGCCCCCCGCTGGGCACAAGTAACTGATCAGAGCCCTGCATCCACCAGTCACTGAGCGCATGGGGGGGAGGAAACCAGCCCATACTGCTGGGGTGTGTTGGCCACCAGTTCTTCCCTGGGGAGATGCAGTGGAGGAGGCTGTTAAGCAGGCAGAGCTGGCCTGCCCTCCAGCTGCCTGTGGCATCACTCCGGAGTGTCTGGAACTGGATGCCAGCGCCAGCACAGAGGGGGCAGGGCTGGGAGGGCTCAGAGCTCAGCTCTGAGCGGAGAGCAGCACTCGCTCCAGGAAAGAAATATATACCTTGCACAGACAGAGCAGAGAGGAGGGGGCCTGGAACAACCCCCCAGACAGTCATTGCAACATCAGCATGTGCCCCTGGGGAGGCAGGGCCCCCGTGCCCTCAGTTCCCACCCCACAGCCAGCCCCCGAGCCAGGGGAGACCCCTGTTAGCTGGCAGCAGCCACAGGTCTCTGATCCCCTCCAGGCCCAGCCCTGAAGCAAAGGGCTAAGCACCCATGGCTCGGACGATCCCACAAGAAGGGCCAGAGCTCAGCACATGACGATCAAGGCCAAAGCCTATCGCAGCCCTGTTCTGCAGGGAAACCTGCATCTCTACTGACAGCCGGGCAGGGCTGGGGCAGGAGTCCTGGGGGCTCTCTCTGGCCAGGTCATGCTGGGGTCAGGCTGAGCAACAAGAATGGTCCTAATTTGCCAGGAAATCCACCCAGCCTTCCCAGCATCGATAGCAGCTGCCAGCAGCAGCGCAAGCTGCCAGGAGCAAAGGGGGGTGGATGGGGGATAGGGTTAGCACAGATCCAGGGGAAAGTGTGTGGAGGCATGGAGGACACTCTCTGGGTATGACTCTGCAGGTTCAGCTCATTGCATGCTCTCCCAGAGCTGAGCTCTGAGCCTGCCATCGCCCAATCCTTCCTCACAAGGTGAGTCAGGCCCAGGTGCCATGGAGATGGGCACACGCAGCCACCAGGCAGAGGGGGACTCTGGAAGGGGAGGGACCGGACGAGCCAGACACCGGGGGCGGGGGAAGGGGAACAAGGAACTGACTCAGCTATGACTGGCAGGAACCCAATGGGGGGCCACAAATGGGGAACTTCCACACCGTGGCGCCCTCTGCCAGGCTGAACTCTGGTGGGTCCATGCAGCCCAACCCAAGGCAGCCCTGCATACTCCCGCCAGGGCACCAGCTGGACACTTACCTGTGTTTGTCGGGTCACGGCCACGCCCAGGCTCTCGGATACACCCCAGGGAGCTTTGTTCGTTGTTGGCCTCCTGTCATTCAGGATGCGCGAGATGGTGCCCAGGGCCTCAGCCAGGCCCTGCAGCTGGGTGCCACTCAGCCCGTACAGTGTGGAAGCTGCAGGACAAACACGCTGCATGGGTTTCACCCTAGCTGGGAACAGAGCCCAGCCCCATCAGCCCCTGGGATAACAGCCTGCCACTGCTGCCTGCTGACGGAAACCAGGACAGCGCCCTCCCCAGGCACTGGGGGGACAGCTTGCTAACATTGCCTGCTGATGGAGTTACTCCATTAGTGCACGCAATGGCTCGGTGGTGGTGTGCAGCTGAGGGGCCAGCCACCGGCTCAGGAGCTCTGCTCTTCTGTCTTTACAGACTGCCCCAGGGACCCAGAGCCTGACCTTTGGCATTGAGGGGCGGGATTCAATTCACTCACGGACACGGTGCAAGCATGGGTCAAATCCCCAGTGGTACAGGCTCTTTCTTCCCCTGGTCCCAGGAGCCTGCAGATTCATAGACTCTAGGACTGGAAGGGACCTCGAGAGGTCATCGAGTCCAGTCCCCTGCCCTCAGGGCAGGACCAAATACTGTCCAGACCATCCCTGATAGACATTTATCTAACCTACTCTTGAATCTCCATCTCTGGAGATATTTCACACCTCCCTAGGCAGTTTATTCCAGTGTTTAACTACCCTGACAGTTAGGAACTTTTTCCTAATGTCCAACCTAAACCTCCCTTACTGCAGTTTAAGCCCATTGCTTCTTGTTCTATCCTTAGAGGGTAAGGTGAACAAGTTTCCTTCCTCCTCCTTATGACACTCCTAGATGCTCGGCCCTTGTGAGACCAGACCCGAGAGTGCAGCATGCAGGCCAGGGCCGCATCTGACCCACGAGCCGAGCACACAGCCCCCCACAGCCACGGTTCCCCCGGCGGCCAGTGCTTACCTTGGGTGATTCTCAGCTCCTCCTGCGCAGCGTCCAGCTCAGCCCGCAGCACCGTGCAGCCCAGGCAGTGGGGCCGTGTCCCAGGGCAGGTTGTGTTGTCCTCTGGTGCTCTGTCTGCGCTGCCCTCTCCATCCCATGGAGAGTCCAAGGATGTCTCCAAGACATCCCCAATCAAGGGGCCATCCAGTCCCGGGGAAGCACGGCCGGAGCTCCTGTGCTGAGGGCTACAGGTCCAGTCACCCTTGGAACCGGTGCACTCCGTCCGCACAAGGCCAGCAGGTGTCTGCTGCTCACATGGGGCACAGGGCACAGGCAGCTGTGTGACCCCATTCTGAGCCTCTGAGATGCTGCTGCCCCCTTGAATGGTGGCTCTGCCCTGTGGCATGCTGTCTGTCCCCACATGACCTCCTGGGCCAGCACTGCACAGCTCGGTCGTCTTCCCAGCTGCTGGGCGTGGCACTGGGACAGCGTTCTTCTCTGCTTGCCGCAGGTGCCCAGTGCTCTGCCGTGGCTCTAAGCCATTCTCCACTTGCTGTCCCTGCCTTGAGCCCACTCTGTTGCACAGGGGCTGGGGAGCAGCTGTCTCAGTCGCCCCCAGGCTTGGTCTCCGCACCAGCAGGGTGCCCGGTGTGGGAGCTGGGAGAATAAATCACCAAGAGTTACTGCTCGAGAGAGACAGGGCACAGTCTGGGGCAAGGGGCTGGGGATCACGGAGCTGAGTTCATCTCGGCTGTGCCCAGACTCCCTGGGACCCTGGGTCAGTCATAGAGGGACACTTGCCTCAGCTCTGTAATGGGGACAAAAGCCTGGCCCCGCCTCACAGGTAGGTCATCTCAGGAACCCATGGCTCAGGTTCTGATGACACAGCAAAGTTGCCCTGGGACATTCTCCACAGGTTAATGAGAGTGAGTGCCAGGGAGCGCACTCCCTGATACCTCCTCACGTAAGGCACATGTACAGAGACCCTCCCCCACCTCCCTGGAGGTCTCCATAGCGCACTCAGCCCCATGGGCTGGGATGGGTGAGGGGGGAAATCAGTCAGAGGTGCACCTCACTGTCACTAACCCTCCTTACGCTCTGGGCCCATCAGCCTCAGTACAGCGACACCCACTGCCGGGTGACCTGTGCTGCAGGCATGCACAGCCGAAGTGGGGGCAACTCAGGGTATCTCCTGCTAATCCCCCCGGGGCCCACACCCGCTGAGGCCCCAGAAGCCAGCCCTGCGCTGGAGCCCACCCAGCGCTTCCGAGACAGCCAGATCCAGTGCTGGGGAAAGGAACCCTCACCCAACAAGCCGCTGTTCCAGCCGTTCTCCTGCCTGCTGGCCCCCTGGGGCGCCCTCTGCCGCTCGGCCAGCAGCACCCGCTGCGCCGCACCGACATCCCTGGCCCCTTGCTGGACTGGTACCCGTGCCTGAAACAACCAGTGTCTCTGCTTAGTGCCAGCTAGTCCAGGCACTGGTCCCAGCACCACATGGTCCCATACTGTGGAGCCACAGCAGTGCCAGGAGTCACAAAACGTCCTCTGCACCATGGAACAGGCACAGGATGAGCAGCAGTTCTGGTACCAACACCCCCCACAACACACTGCTCCCATGGGGCAAGACCGGGGGATGTGCAGCATCCCATGTGCTCACCTGGGGCTGCCATCTGGGCTTCTGGGGAACAAGCTGGAAATCCTCTGCCAGGGCCACGGCCTCCTGGCCACTCTCCGGGCCACGCTCCTGCACCCAGCTTTGCATTTCCTCAGGCAGGAGGCTCAGGAACTGCTCAAGAACCAGAAGCTCCAACATCTGCTCCTTGGTGTGGGTCTCTGGCTGCAGCCAGCGATGGGAAAGTTCCCACAGGTGACCATAAACCTCCCGGGGCCCCTCAGCCTCCTGGTAGCGGAAGCCCCTGAAGCGCTGGCGCTGTGTCTCCGTGTCATGGTGGTGCAGGACAGTTCCTTTCACCTTGGCACCGTCACTGGCCTCGCTGGCATCTAGGCTGGCATGGATTTGGTGGGCTTCCCCACAGAGGGGAGGGAGAAGTCGGGCTCCCCCCAGCCCTTTGGGCCCCTGGCAGGTGTCAGTCACTCGTCTGGAGGAGGCAAGATCTGTCTCTTTCTCCCCCGCTTCTCCCTCTTCCCGTGTGACCAGGGGGCCCAGCAGCCCCTCCCGACACCGCTCGCCCCAAGGCTGCTGCGGCACCAGCCAGCGCAGGATCTCATCTGCTGTCCAGTACTGCACAGCAGGGGGCGCTTTCCCCGCTCGCTCCGGGGCTCCTGCAGGGGCAGGGCCAGCTGCATCGGCCTCCTGCCCCTTGGCCTGTGCTCGCACCACCTGCTCCAGCAGAGCGTGCAACTGAAGCCCAGCTCCGACCCGCACCACGGGCTCCGGCTCCTGCAGTGGGGGTGCGGGCTGGGCCAGGGCACCCACCATCTCCAGCTGCTTCTGGAAGAGCTTCTCCAGGAGCTCGGCCTGGAACTCCCGATCCTCCCGCCGCATCTCCCGGTCATGCTGGATGAACTCGGCCAGGCTCTGCCTCTCCTCCTCCCTCCAGGCACCAGTACGCCTTGCCCGCTTCAGCTCCAGCTGGCTGCGCCCGTGCTTCTGGCTGGGGCCCCGTGGAGTCTCCAGCGGCCCATCCTCCCGCGTCTTGCGCTTCCTGGCCCGGAGGTGCACAAGCCGGTCCAGCGCTGAGACCAGCTTCCGGGAGGCCGGTTGGGGCTCCGCTGATACCGATGGGGAAGGGTCTGGGGAGAGCAAAAATGCAGAATGAGGGCCCACAGCGCACCTGGCCTGGCACTCAGCCCATTGTACCAGTGTGGATCACCCCCACACATCAGCCAGGGAAACAAAAATCCCTCCATGCAACAGGCCAGGATCCCCCACATGACCCCTGACCCCAGTGCAGTGCAGGAGGGACTCCTAGCACCCAGTGACCCTTCACCAACAAGGGGGCTTACCAGGCTCATGTGGCAGCTCATCCGTGGATGCCTCTTCCTCCTTCACCTGCACTCGCACAGCCTGCACCTCGCCCAGCGGGTCCTGCACCACAGGGAGTACATAGCCTGGCTCCTCACATCCCCAGCTCTCAGTGGCCTGGGTCCCCCAATGGTCAGAGGCTGATGCTGGTGTCTCCCAGCTTTCCAGGGCAGCTGTGCCCTCCTGCCTGTCCGTGGCACCAGGCCCCTCGCCGCTCTCTGAAAGGAGGCTGGAGCGGGTGTTGACACAGCGCTGCATGATCTGGTCCATCTCGTCGTAGAAGGGGCAGCGCATGGGCGCCCTTCCAGCTGCATTGTTCTCTTTGGCCTTGCGATACGCCACCTTCAGAGCTTTCATCTTCTCCCGGCACTGATCCCCGGTGCGGTAGATGCCGAGCTTCGATAGGCGCTGGGAGATGCCATCATAGACAACTCTGTTCCTGCCATGGGAACCCAGATCGTGCACAGCAGCCGCCTCTGCCCAGTAAGAGATGAGCACTATGACATGGTCAGCCGGCCAGCTGGCCGCCCGCTCCGGGGGCCGGTCCCGACGCATCACAGGTGTTGAGATGGGACTTGTTCAGCAGGTGGCACCACACAGAGCTGGCTGCCGTGGAAACAGCTTGCACCTGACAGGGATAAAAGGGTCTGTGCTAGTAACACGGACACTGGGAGAATGAAGGACGGATTTGCTGCTAACACATACACCTTTGGGGGAAAGAGCACCAGGAAGCCATACAGGTGCTCTGCAGGGGCCGACGCACTGAAGAACAGCACTCAGAGGCCTAACAGCCCTGATTACAACCCACAAACCTGCCCTGATCCAGTAAAGGGTGGGGAAAAGCCTGTGACTGAAACCCTGAGTCTGCCCTGCCCTGCCTGCAAACCTGCACTCAGCTCCACATCAGCTGCAGCCCATGGCAATCAGCCCAGAATTTCCCAGCCAGACAGACATGCAGCCTGCACTCAGGGAGCCCGACCAGCCACACACCGTGCTGGGCCATGCAGGACTGAAACTACGGGACAAGTAGACAGCAGCCCAACCCGAGGGAAGGAAGCACCTCCCCTCCCCAATGCAGCATTCTCCTAGAGAAGGGAGGGAAACACCCAGGAGTCAACACAGGATACTGAGGCCAAGGCTAGAACAGCTCAGCCAACATTTGCCAACACTGCTTGCCCCCCACATAGACGCCCCCCTTCTCCCAGGTCCCTGCCCCATAACCCTCTCCTGGCCCACTACCCCATTACCCAGCTCCTTGCCCCCCAACTCAGATCCCTGCTCCTCCAACCCTTAACCCAGCTCCTTGCCCTATAGGCCATCTTCTGGCCCACTACCGGCCCACTACCCCATAAACCAGCTTCCTGCCCCTGGAAAGGACATACCCCTCCCCACCCATCCAGTTCAATACTCAGCTCCCTGCCCCCAACTCCGTAACCCACCTTTCTACCCCATCCCACTGTTTCCTCCCCCATCTCCCTTGCCTTGGCTCCTTGCCCCATAACCCACCTCCTGGCCCTCTACCCCATAACCCAATTCCCTACCCCCTGGCTAAGACAGGCCCATCTTTGCCCATCCACCCTCATACCCAGTTCTCTGCCCCTCGCTCATAACCCAGCTCTCTGCCCGGCTCCCTGACCCCCCAGTCAAGCCATATCCTTCCCTACCTATTTACCCCGTGACCCAGCTCCCTGTCCCCCTGTCCCAACCCCATAACCCACCTCCTAGCCCACTACCCCATAACCCAAGTTCCTGTCCCCCCGACCCAGCTCCCTGCCCCCCGGCCAGAGCAGGCCCCTCCCAGCTCCCTACCCCCCGACCCAGCTCCCTGCCCCCCAGCTCCCTACCCCCCGACCCCCGCCCCCTGCCTCCCGACCCCTAACCCATGCTCCCCCTGGCCCGCCCCGGCGCAGCAGCAGGCGCGGCCCCTCCCGCTCCCCTGCCCCCCGACCCAGCTCTCCTGCCCCCGACCCATAACCAAGCTCCCTGCCCCTACCGCGCCAAGACAGGCCGCCCTCCAGCTCCTGCTCCCGCCGACCAATACCCAGCGCGCTGCCCCAGCAGCCAGACGCACCGCCGCGGCGACCCCTGGAGAGCTCCAGCGGTGACGTCAAGGATCCCCCTGACTCTCGTCGAGCCGCAGGCCTTCGACCCAGTTAGTCAACGAGAGATTACAGCCCCAGCTCTGTCCTATTGCTGCTGCAGCTGGGAGCGTGAGGGGCGGTATACTAGAGAGTCCTGCCCTGCCGCGGTCTCTTGACAGGAGTGTCCATATCGCTGCCCTACAGTCGCCTCTCTGACAGAACCTATCGTCACCAATAGCTGATCGTTGGGAACCCTGGTGACGATTACAAAGAGATCAACCTATCCCTGCTAGTTCCTCCACTTGGTATGTTCGGGCTAAAATTGACAGGAGGTCCAGACCTTTCGCTGCCTCCTTCCACCCTGACTGTGCTTGCTCCGGTCAGCTAATTCGACGCTCCCTCTTCCTACATGCTTGAGTCAGCCGAATTAGCGGGCGATTATTCTGGTACTGTCAAGCTTTGGTATCTTGGCGCGAGAGCGTTCCGGAGGCGAGCATGGTGGTCCGCGCCACGGCAGTCGTCCTGGCTGCGGTCGAATATGGTCGTCCTGTCCTCGCCCTAGCTTGAAACGTACGGCGGGCGGCTCCGGCTGCAGGGCCTGGCCTCGTCGCGTGGCTCGGGCGGCTCCTGCAGGGGCCTCCCCGCCCCCGTAAGCCATTTGGCTGGCTGCCCCCCTGTCCACGCGCGGAGACGGGCTTGCGCCCTCCCTCCCCCCCCGAGCCTTTGGAGCTGGTCTGCCCACCCTCTTCCCGCGAGCGAGCAAGGTGGCGTTTGCGGCCCGCCTCCCCCGCGAGCCTTGGGCTGGTCTCTGCCCCCCTCCCGAGCGGAGAAGGGCCGTTGCTGCGCCCTCCCCTCCCCCCCCGACCTGGGCTGCGTCCTGCCCCTTTCCCTGAGCGGAGAAGGCCGTTTTGCGCCCCTCCCCCCCCGCGGCTTTTGGGCTGGTCCTGCCCCCCTTCGAGGCGGAGAAGGGCCGTGTTAGCGCGCCCTCCCCCCGCTCCTATTGTGGTCCTGCCCCTTTCCCGAGCGGAGAGGCCGTTTGCCGCCCTCACCCTCCCCCTTCCTCCCCCCCGAGACCTTGGGCTTTGGTCCTGCCCCCTTCCCGAGCGGGAGAAGGCCTTTGACGCCTCCCCCCCCCGGCCTTTTGGGTGGTCCTGCCCCCCTTCGCCGAGCCGAGAGGGCCGTTTGCGCCGGGCCGCATCAGGCACCGCGCTGCCGAGAGGCGGTCGAGCGCAGGAAACTCAGGCCTCGTCCTCCCGGGAGGCCAGGTGCCAGTGGCTCCGCGGGGCCCGTCCTGCAGGATGCTCGCGTCTGCCGTGCCCGGCGCACCTGGCTGCGGAAGCCCCGCTCCTTTGTGTCGGCAGGCAGAGCGGGGAAAAGCACCGGCCCTGCAGTGGCCCGGGCTGGGGTGAGACAAGCGAGATCCCACGATTACTCGAAAACACGGGCGCTTTTAGCTGTCGGCGTAGGAGGCAGGGAGCGGGTTGCTGGGTGCGGGGGATGTCGTCTGTGCTGTGGAGAGAGCTGGGTATGGGTCGTGGAGGGGGATGGATCTGTCTGTGTAGTGGCAGGAGTGAGTTATGGGTTCGGGGGGAGGATCGTCTGTGAGGGGCAGGGAGCTGGGTTATGGTCGCGGGGGGGTGGATCTGTCGTGCTGGGGGCAGGAGCTGGGTTAGGGTGGGGGAATGTCGTCTGATGCTGTTTGGGAGGGAGCTGGTGATGGTCGAGGGGGGTGGATCTTGTCTTTGGCAGGGCAGGGAGCTGGTATATGGGTCGGGGAATGGATCTAGTCATGGCTGGCGGGAGCTGCTGTATGGGGGGATGCGATCTGTCCGTGCAGGGGCAGGAGCTGGGTTCTGGGTGGGGGGGACTGATCTGTCTGTTCTGTGGGGCAGGGAGTGGGTTGATGGGTTGGGGTGGACTGTATGTGCGGGGGGCAGTGAGCTGGTTTATGGGTCAAGGGGGGGATGATTCTGTCGTGCTGTGCATTTGTTTCTCTATGGCGGCAGGGGCCTGAGGTTTGGGTTTGGGGATGGATCGTCGGGGGCAGGGAGCTGGGTTATGGGTCGGGGGGGGATGGATCTGTCTGTGCTGTGGGGCAGGGAGCTGGGTTATGGGTGGGGGGGGATGGATCTGTATGTGCAGGGGGCAGGGAGCTGGGTTACAGGTGGGCGGGATGGATCTGTCTGTGCCGGGAGGGCAGGGAGCTGGGTTACAGGTTGGGGAGGGGATGGCTCTGTCTGTGCTGGGGGGGCAGGGAGCTGGGTTACAGGTGGGGGTTGTGGAGCTGTCTGTGCTGGGGAGCTGGGTTATGAGTGAGGGTGTGATCTGACACATTGGGGCCCGCATGGCTGCACTGGAAAGGGCTGGCCTGGCCATTGGTGAGCGGAGCCTGCAGGGGGGCAGCAGCTGCACTGATCATCTCTCTTGCTCTGTACAGGATGCTCATTCCTGCCACTCTGCCCGGCCCGTATCTGTAGCGCTGGCACCGATGGTAGCATCTCTGGGGCTGATACCACTCTGCGGATCTGGAACCACCAGCTCTGTGCCAGGAACCCCATGTGTCTGGTGTCCTCTAGCCTTGGTCCGTGAGGACCCTGGGGCCAGCCTGTGCTGTTTGTGATATCTGCAGTAGGGGCAGAGAGCACAGACCTGCGGCCATCTTTGTTGGGTTGTGGTGTATCGTGTTGTGAGGTCCCTGTGTCAGACCGGGCTGGTGCTGGGCACTAGCCTTTCCCCAGGAATCTTCCACTGGTCCAGCCCCTTCCTGCTGCAATGCGCCGGGACAAGCCTCAGGAGCGGGCAGCCAGCTGGCCAGCTGATCACATCAAGGTGCTAATTGCCTTGTGGGCAGAGGCGGCCACCTCACATGACCTGAGCTCGCGCGGCAGGAACAGGGTTGTCTACGATGGCATCTCCCAGCGCCTGGCTGAGCTGGGCATCTACCGCACCGGGGACCAGTGCCGGGAGAAGATGAAAGGCCTTAAGGTGACGTATCGCAAGGCCAAAGAGAACAATGCAGCTGGGAGGCCGCCCATGCGTTGCCCGTTCTACGAGGAGATGGACCAGATCATGCAGCGCTGCGACAGCACCCGCTCTAGCCTCTTGGCAGAGAGTGGGGAGGGGCCTGGCGCTGTAGACAGGCAGGAGGGCACAGCTGCCCTGGAGAACTGGGGGGCACCGTCCTTTGAACCATGGGATTCCCAGGCCACTGCTGCCTTTGAGCACTGGGAGTCCCAGGCCTCAGCCTCTGACCATTGGGGGTCCCAGGCTGCTGCCTCAGAGAGCCAGGGGGCTGAGGAGCTGGGCTACGTGCTCCCTGAGGCTCAGGCCCTGCTGGGCGAGGTGCAGGCCGTGCAGGTGAAGGAGGAGGAGGCGTCCGGGGATGAACTGCCACCTGAGCCTGGTAAGCCCATGTTGTTGGCGAGGGGTTGGTGGGAGGTGCTGCGCCAGGGGCCCAGCCCTGTCTCCTGGAGTCCTAGCCATGCCAGAATCTTGCTATCCTGGCAAGCAGCAGTTCTGTGTCAGGGACTCATGGCTGGAAGCATGGCCCAGGGTAGGGACATAGCTGGGGCTGCTCGCTGGGGGGGGTGATGGCTGCCATGCTGGCCATGTCCTTGATTTAGCTGGGTCCCACACCTTCAGGCAAGCTGAGAGCAGGGCTCCATGGGGCCACAAACTCCCCTTGTGGTCTGGTGCAGCTGAGCCCTGCTGCCTTGGAAGTGCTTAGCCCAGGGCACTCTGTACAGGGGGTAGGGTAACCTCGCTGTCATTGCCTGGCCTAGTTCCCTTGGGGGCTGTCCACAGGGGCCCTACCCCAGAGTACTGGGGCCACAGACTCTTCCGGGACGGACCCAGTGCCCTGCTGCTTGGAGAGGGAGCCCCAGGCCATCTGAAGAGGAACGCTGGGGAAACTTATGTTAATTTGGATGGAGTTGCAGGTGGGTCTCAGGTGGCTGAGCTGGGTGGGTGGATCAGCCATCAAGCTATTCTCCAGCCTCTGGGTCACCACACCTCTGGAGGGACATCACCTGGCTGGTCTCAGCAGGCCCCTCTCCTTCCCTATCCTTCACAGGCTGGCAGAGCTGGCTTGGCCATCTCGGTCTGTCAGGCTTCCACTGTGCAGCATGATTGGAGTCAAAGCAGAGGGGGCGGGGGATGACCAGTGTGGGATGGGAAGAGAGACACAAGCAAGGGGAAGACGGAGCAGGATCTCGTGTCTTGGCAGTGCTGGCCAGGAATTCCCAGGAGTATGCTGGGGTGTGGATGTCTCCGAGAACCCCTGAGGTTTGTTAGAGGGCTTTCCCTTCACCCTCTCCTCTGGTTCTTGTCACACAGACAGAAAGCAGAAGACCAGAAGTACAAAGTGGAGGCAATTCAGTGTTTATTGGGGTTAGTTCCAAATAAGCATATCCATAGCTCTACACACCAGCAGAGTCTGTTCCCCAGTGCTCCTTCCCAGCTCTCATATCGTGGACCATTTATCCCAGGTCTCCCTTCCCAGCTCTGAGGCTGCAGAGCCTGGCCTGTGTCCCCACTCCCATTTCCCACCTCCTCCTTAGCAGGCACAAATATACCTGCAATTCATGCCTACAATCCCACCCCTTACAACTTTAGGGTCATGTTACATTTTGGGTCTGGGGTCTTCGTTTCACCCCTTTTGTACCCCATGGGAGGGGAAAGGAATGAGGTTGTGCTCTGATCAGGGATGGGCATTTATCCCACCCCCCGCCCCTTTGCCCCTCCCAATTGGTTGCTTGACTTTGCCTTGAGATAGGGGTTTAGGCAATCTTAAAGTGTGCTCTGGAGTAACACTTCAACTGCTCTTATCTGTTCCCATTCTACTACCAAATCCAGCAGAAGCGACATTAGTGTCTTTGTCCCTTGTTAACATGTTAGTATAAGAGTATCAAAAAGTCAAACCCAAAGTTCTATCCTAGGTTAACAAACAAACCTATACACTAACAAGACTCACCAGTGGAGGGCAGGGGTTCTGGGCTGAAGCCTGCCCCCAGAAGTCCCTGGGATCTGTGTTTTTGCTCCCATAGAGTCTCTGTGAGCAGGTCTTGAATGGCGCATGGGTGAAACAGAGCTGCTTGTCACCCTGGCACCAATTAGCTCTGGACAGCAATGCCACTCCATTACTCTCCAGTCCCAATCTCCTCTTGTGTGCGAGCCATGGAGCCTGGGCACTGCAGGGCCCTTTGTGTTAGCACCAGTCCAGCCTGGCTGTGCTTCTCCTGTCCTGGACATCATCACTCAGCGTGCCAGGGCCTGGCACATTTTGGAAACCAGCCCTGGGTTATGTGCATGGCTCTGCCATCCTGGTGGCCCATCTGGACTATGCCTGGTGTCTGGGGCCTTCCTCTGCCTACCCACAGGGGCAAAGCCATCCTGGGTTTCCCTCTCCTTGTACTGGGCACCATCAGCTTCATCTGAGAGTAGCACTGTGCCCCTTGTTCCTTGCACCAACCCCATTGGTGCCCCAGCCTGACTGGGAGTAGGCGCCCAGCTCCCCTGCTGCCTGGGGCTGTACAGTAGAGGGAGCTGGAGGGGTGGGCTGTATGGATACAACAGGGTGTGTGCCAGGCCAGGTGCGCTGTGGGCCCTCACCCTGCATTCTTTCTTTCTCCAGACCCTTCCCCATCGGCATCGGCGGAGCCCCAGCCGGCCTCTCGGAAGCTGGTCTCGGCGCTGGACCGGCTCGTACACCTCCGGGCCAGGAAGCGCAAGACGCGGGAGGATGGGCCGCTGGAGACTCCACGGGGCCCTAGCCAGAAGCACGGGCGCAGCCAGCTGGAGCTGAAGCGGGCAAGGCGCACTGGTGCCTGGAGGGCGGAGGAGAGGCAGAGCCTGGCCGAGTTCATCCAGCATGACCGGGAGATGCGGCGGGAGGACCGGGAGTTCCAGGCCCAGCTCCTGGAGAAGCTCTTCCAGAAGCAGCTGGAGATGGTGGGTGCCCTGGCCCAGCCCGCAGCCCCACTGCAGGAGCCGGAGCCCGTGGTGCGGGAGGGAGCTGGGCTCCAGTTTCCCGCTGTGCTGGAGCAAGTGGTGCAGACGCAGGCCAAGGGGCAGGAGGCCGACGCAGCTGGCCCTGCCCCTGCAGGAGCCCCGGAGCGAGCGGGGAAAGCGCCTCCTGCTGTGCAGTACTGGACAGCAGATGAGATCCTGCGCTGGCTGGTGCCGCAGCAGCCGCTGATCGGGCAGCAGCCTTGGGGCGAGCGGTATCGGGAGGGGTTGCCGGGCCCCCTGGCCTCACGGGGAGTGGGAGAAAGGGGGGAGAATGAGTCCAATCTCGCATTCTCCAGACGAGTGACTGACGCCTGTCAGGGGCCCAAAGGGCTAGGGGGAGCCCAACTTTTCCCTCCACTTTGTGGGAAAACCCAACAGATCCATGCCAGCCTGGATGCCAGCGAGGCCGGTGATGGTGCCAAGGTGAAGGGAACTGTCCTGCACCACCATGACACGGAGACACAGCGCCAGCGCTTCAGGGGCTTCCGCTACCAGGAGGCTGAGGGGCCCCGGGAGGTTTATGGCCGCCTGTGGGAACTTTCCCATCGCTGGCTGCAGCCAGAGACCCACACCAAGGAGCAGATGTTGGAGCTTCTGGTTCTTGAGCAGTTCCTGAGCCTCCTGCCTGAGGAAATGCAAAGCTGGGTGCAGGAGCGTGGCCCGGAGAGTGGCCAGGAGGCCGTGGCCCTGGCAGAGGATTTCCAGCTTGTTCCCCAGAAGCCCAGATGGCTGCCCCAGGTGAGCACATGGGATGCTGCACATCCCCTGACCTTGCCCCATGGGAACAGAGTGTTGTGGGGGGTGTTGGTACCAGAACTGCTGCTCATCCTGTGCCTGTTCCGTGGTGCATGGGATGTTTTGTGACTCCTGGCTCTGCTGTGGCTTCACAGTATGGGGCCGTGTGGTGCTGGGGACAGTGCCTGGGCTAGCTGGCACTAAGCAGAGACACTGGTTGTTTCAGGCGCGGGTACCAGCCCAGGAAGGGGCCAGGGATGTCGGTGCGGCGCAGCGGGCTCCACTGGCCGAGCGGCAGAGGGCGCCCCAGGGGGCCAGCGGGCAGGAGAACGGCTGGAATGGCGGCTTATTGGGTGAGAGTTCCTTTCCCCAGCACTGGATCTGGCTGTCTCAGCAGCGCTGGGTGGGCTCCAGCGCAGGGCTGGTTTCTGGGGCCTCAGCGGGTGTGGGCCCCGGGGGGACTAGCAGGAGATACTCTGAGTCGCCTGCACACTGTCTGGGTGTGCCTGCAGCACCTAACCTGTTCCTCTGCCCCAGGACAGCCAGCAGTAGTTGTCACATATTGAGGCTGAAGGCCCTGGAGCTTAGGCAGAATGGGAAGATATCTCCCTGCTCAGTTCTGGAGCTTGGAGCCACAGTGCCTCTGGCAACCAGCAGCAGCTATCACAAGAAAAGTCCTGCTCACCCCTGCATCCGGAGCTGGAGTGCGTAATGGGGGGACGGAGCACGCGCAGGCTGGTTGCTCGAGGGGCTGGAGCGTGCTCAGTTGCACTGGGGGACGGAGCACGCGCAGGCTGGTTGCTCGAGGGGCTGGAGCGTGCTCAGTTGCACTGGGGGACGGAGTACGCGCAGGCTGGTCGCATGGAAGGCTGGAGCATGCTTGGGGTAACTGGAATGTTTGGTGATTTTTAGCAGCTGAATTCTAACATCTCTATTGAGCATGTGCAAACTTGACACTTTCCAAAGGCTCATCCGTGGCCAGGTGTGAGCAGGGTTTCATAGAAGAAAAAGCCAAAGGCACCTCCCTGAGGCCAGCACCCCTAACCCAGTTTCTGGCCTTTGCTCTCGAGCGTGGGGTGCCAGAGGTCCTAGGCGAGTATTATGGCTGGTTTGGTCGCTGGGCAAAGCAGGCTGTTTTCCGACTCTCATTTCTGGAAAGAGTTGAACGATTCCTGTTGGATTCAGCTGGAGGCAGGCAGATGGCAAGGAAAATCCTAGCCCGGAAACCTGGAGTTTGGCAAAGATATATGCAGCTGAAAACAGGATCCTATAATGAGAGGTGTTGGGCAGCTCACTATAGAGGGAGCTGCCAGCCCCGCCCGTAACGAAACCCTGATGTCTTAAATTCTCCCCGGCACTGAGCGAGAAGAGTGCCATAGACTTGCTTGCCAGGATTTGGGCTCTCCAGGCGGTTCCTTTGTGGTGTGAAGGTCCCAGGGGCTCCTGCATTGACCCTCCTGTGAGGCAGGGCCAGGCTTTTGTCCCCATTACAGAGCTGAGGCAAGTGTCCCTCTGTGACTGACCCAGGGTCCCAGGGAGTCTGGGCACAGCCGGGATGAACTTAGCTCCCTGATGCCCAGCCCTTTGCCCCAGACTGTGCCCTGTCTCTCTCGAGCAGTAACTCTTGGTGATTTATTCTCCCAGCTGCCACGCCGGGCACCCTGCTGGTGCGGAGACCAAGCCTGGGGGCGACTGAGACAGCTGCTCCCCAGCCCCTGTGCAACAGAGTGGGCTCCAGGCAGGGACAGCAAGTGGAGAATGGCTTAGAGCCACGGCAGAGCACTGGGCACCTGCGGCAAGCAGAGAAGAACGCTGTCCCAGTGCCACGCCCAGCAGCTGGGAAGACAACCGAGCTGTGCAGTGCTGGCCTAGGAGGTCATGTGGGGACAGACAGCATGCCACAGGGCAGAGCCACCATTCAAGGGGGCAGCAGCATCTCAGAGGCTCAGAATGGGGTCACACAGCTGCCTGTGCCCTGTGCCCCATGTGAGCAGCAGACACCTGCTGGCCTCGTGCGGATGGAGTGCACCAGCTCCAAGGGTGGCAGAACCTGCAGCGCCCTGCCCAGGAGCGCCGGTTGTGAATCCCCAGGGCTGGATGGCCCCTTGCTTGGGGCCCTCCTGGAGACATCCTTGGACTCCCCATGGGACAGAGAGGGCAGCGCAGACAGAGCCCTAGAGAGTGGCGTGGCCTGCCCAGGGGCACAGCCCCGCTGCCTGGGCTGCACAGTACTGCGGGCTGATCTGGATGCCACGCGGGAGGAGCTGAGAATCACCCAAGGTAGGCACTGGCTCCCAGGGAGCCCATGGGTCAATGCTGTCACCAGTCAGGGCCTGACAGCAGCAAACAGGTCCCAAAGGGGCTCATCAGATGCAGGCCCATTGGGCCAGGGCAGGGAAGAGGCAGCATCTCTGGTGATCAGGCCCAAGTTGGCACTGTTGGCCAAGTATGGGAGTGAGCTCAGTGCCAAAGGCCCAGCCCTGGTTGGTGAGCTCAGGGATTTACTCCATGGGGGCACCACTGGGGCAGTCCATAGAGAGACAGAATCACAGCCCCAAGTTGGCACATGCACTAAGAGGAACTCCATCAGGAGGCAATGATAATGGGTGGTTATCCTAGTATTTCTGCAGGGCATGGTGAGCGCTCTGCTGGTTCTCATCAGCAGGCAGCAGTAGTGGGCTGTTATCCCAGGGGCTGATGGAACTGGACTCTCTTTCCAGCCCCTGGGCAAGATCCATGCAGCATGTTTGTCCTGCAGCTTCCACCCTGTATGGACTGAGCGGCACCCACTTGCAGGGCCTGGCTGAGGCCCTGGGCACCATCTCGCGCATCCTGAACGACAGGAGGCTGACGATGACCAAACCCCCCTGGGGTGCAACCGAGAGCCCCAGCGTGGCTTTACCCCAACAGACACACGTAAGTGCCTGGCCAGACTAACAGCTGCCCTGGTGCCCTGCCTGGCAGGAGCACGCTGGGGCACAAGGCTGCCAGGGGCCAGAAGGCACTGCAGTGAACAAATAGCTGTACTGGGTCTGACCCCAGTGCCTCAGCTCTCCCTCTGGGCTGTAGCGCCAGCAGCCATTGAACAGCCTGGGGAGCCCCTGAGGGGGCCATGGTGGTGCTGCAGTAACCCGCCCTCCAGGCACCTTGAGATGGCCCATGAGGCTGGGAGGCTTCTGCCTAGCCCCTTGCTGCCAATGGATTTGTGACTTTTTTCCTCTGAATTTCCAGTGGTTTGACAGAAAATTTTCCCACCACTTCTGAGAACCATCAACCTCCCCTGCCAGAGAAACCCCCAGCAGCGCGGGCCAGTCTCCCCCCAGTGACATGCTCAGTGATAGGTGGATGCAGGGCTCTGAGCGTGATCGTGATCGTTACTTGTGCCCAGTGGGGAGCTGATGGGCTGGGCTTAGCAACTCCTGTTCTCACTCTGTACCTCCCTGCAGCTGTCCTGAAGCCTAAGTGCCTGGCAAGCAGCTGACCGTGGCCCGCCGCCGAGGAGCCCACACGATGTTCAGCAGCAGCACCAGGGAGAAGGTGACGACCTCCCACTCGATCCCAGAGCCGCTAGCGTCAAGCCCCATACTCGTGGCAGTGCCTGGAGCAGGGAGGCCTTGGACAGGACCTGAGAGGTGCTGGGCCGGCTGCCTGGGGTGTTGGGAGCTGGATCCAGCAGGGCCTGTGCTGAGCCAGGGCAGCTGGCGTCTCGTCACTGGACTTTCCAGGGAGCCTTTCCTACTCGACTAGCTTTTTGATACAATGTCCCCAAAGCCCCCTACTTTCCCCTTCACTTCTCAGGTTGGTCTCAATAAAGCAATGCGCAGAGCTCCAGGCCTGGGGACATGGTGCCTGCAAATGGGAGGAAGCATCTGTGTCAGGGACTCCCAAGCACACCATGGCTTATCCTGATCTCCTTGGGTACAGCAGGGCATGGTCTCAGCACCCAGCCTGCCTTTCTGGGCACTACTAGGTGAGGGAAGGCCCCAGCCAGACTGCCCCACTGGCTGCTGCTGCAGGAGGTAACCTGTCAGGGGAGTGTCCAGTTAGTTCAACCAGGAGACTGTTCAGGGGTGACTTGAGCCCTCTCTGTATTTACCTACATGGGGAACAACTCTACAGCACTAGGCTGTGCAGAGGGCTTGAGAGGTCCAACACCATCCGGGGGCTGGAAGTTGAAGCTGAACTAATTCAGCCTGGAAATAACATGACAGCAAGGGACCAGTTTCCTGGGTGCCATGGTGGCTCCTCCATTACTGTTGATTGTAAATCAGGATGGGCTGTTCTAAATCCTCGCTCTAGGGCTAATGTTGGGACCGTTCTGTGACCTGAGTTATGTAGGAGGCTGGACTAGGTGATCCCAAAGATCCTTTCTGGCCTTGTCATTAATGCCCCAATGGTCGAGGGGCTGGGATTAAAGCAGATGACTGGGAGAAGGGGTCATGGCCCTCTGCTTCTTCCCCTCCTCTCCCCGCCAATTAACCATGCTCTGTGCAAATCCACCCCACACCAGCCCCTCCACTGGTGCTTGTTCAGACTATGCAAGTCATAACACAAGCCTTCAAGTTAAGTGTGGCCCACCGCCATGTTGTCATCTCTGTCGTATTTTCAAAGCAGAGACGCAGGAGGCTCTGTTGGTGGGGAGGCTGGGAAATCCCTCCAGTGGCAGGGCAGACATTTTGGACATCCTGTTGGGTGGGAGGCTGGAAAATGCCTCCAGCAGCACAGCAGTGGTTTCTAGATGATCCATTACCCGGGAGCCTGGGAAATCCCTCCCCTGGCACAGCAGGTGTTTGGGACACTGTGTTAGCAGGGAGGCTGGGAAATCCCCCCAGTGGCACAGCAGGCATTTCAGAGGCTGTGTTCCAGCAGCACAGCTGGCAATTTGGACATTGTGTAAGCAGAGAGGGTGGGAAGTCCCTCCAGCAGCACAGTGGGTGTTTTGGATGTCGCCTTACTGGGAAGGCTGGGAAATCCTTCCAGTGCCACAGCAGGTGTTTTGGATGTCACTTCAGGTGAGAGGTTGGGAAATCCCAGGTGTATCTGATGCTGCATTAGCAGGGAGGCTGGGAAATCCCCTGAGTGGCACAACAGCCATTTTGAACATTGCACCCTGTGACTGATCTGTGGTGGCATGGGAGAATGCATTACATTTATTCCAGGGATGCCATTGACTCCCTGTGCCAAAGGAGTATTGCCCACATGTGGGGCAGATCAGGGGAAGGGACCCCTAGGGCTCTGCCACAGGAACATCAGAGTCCCTTTGGTTCCAGCTCTCTCCAGCCCTGATCACTTGCCCCTTGCAGCTGCAGTGGAGAGTTCACTGACACGTGAGTCAGAGCTGTGAGCAAGGAGGACACACCCACCTGGCTCTCAGCCTTGCTGGTTGCACGTTGGTAGCTCTCTTAGCCCGTGCTGGGGTTAATGCCACATGTTGGCTGCCTCAGAGCCAGCGGCTCTCTGGCCAACACCTTCCTTCCTGGGGCCTTTGCCTGGGTTATGTTCTGCTGGAGGGAGCGTGCTGGACCAGGGGGCTCTGTCTCCTGCTTGCCTTGCACTGGGCCCTTGGCTCCAGAGGCAGAGTTTACTATGCCAGCCTGGTCCAGTGAAGATGCTCATGTGAGCCTGTAGCACCTCTCGCCCCACCGGTTTCACAGCCAGAGAATGCCCAGGCTGGATTGGCCACAGGGCAAACACTCTTCTTTGGGCTCAGATGAAGGGAAACACCCTAGTTCTGTGCTAACTGGTGGCTGCTAACCCCCCTCCTCCCCCAGGACTAGAGGAGCTGGAGACATGGCTGGTGAGGGAGAGGTTCTCCAAACCAGTGGCAGGGTAACATCTGACCCCAGTGCCGGATGGGGTAGAACGGGGCAAGGCAGGAGAGCCCAGCCCAGTGGGGCCGTTGGCCTTGGTGTCATGCAGGAAGGCCTAGCCAGGCATGGTGGGGCTGGTTCAGATAAGGGCAGGAACTATTTCTCCACCCTCCAGATAATACTTTGCTCCCTCCACCCCCCCCCCCCCCCCACTGCTGTTCTGCTCCCAGAACATCTGGGGGCAACTGCAGCACACAGAGACAGGCATGGAGCTGTGGAACTGCTCAGTGTGGCTGCATGCTGGAGGAATTCCCAGGGCTCCAAGCAGGCACATGAAGTCTGCATAGCTTCACTGCTCTGGGTCACTCCACCCAGTACAGACAGATCCCTCCCTGACCCACTGCCATCTCAGAAGGAGCCTGAGGGGCACGTAGCTCTGTGCGAGCACCGCCCCACACCTCCCATTCCCAGCCAATGGCAGCTGTGGGGGCAGTGCTTGCAGGTAGGAGCAGTGCATGGAGGGAAACATGCACACACCTGGGCCCACGCTGGCCACTTCTGGGAGCAGCATGGGGCAGTGGCAGGCAGGGAGCCTGTTTTAGCAGCAGCCCTGCTGCTGCCAGCAATTGCAGTTGACTGGGAGATCCTCTGGGATTGACCAGTCAATCATGATCAACCAGTTGGTGACCATTGCTTTAGAGGTTCAGGCTTCTCCGATGAACAAATGAGCTAATGAAGCAATATAGCAAAATAAACAAACCTGCTCTGCTATTTACATTAGGAGGATAATTGATGCTGAATACTGCAGCTGACAAAATGTGATCTAAACAAATATTGCACAGATAAAATATTTCACTGCAATGTTTTCCACAGAAATTGAAATTAGGGGGTGTGAAATTAGGAGGGGTCAGGACTGTTAGGGCAAAGGTGGCCTGTATGGCACCATAGTGAAAACTGAGAAGTGTTTTACTAGATTTAACTAATGTGTGTGATGATTTAAAAACAGGAAAGTTGGCTACACAAGCCTGCTGTGCAGCACTATTTCTACATCTGTCTTGGGTTCTTGTAATTTTGCACAACTCTTTTAATGAACTTCTTGAATGCAGTGCATTCATTTTTGGTGGCTTCTCGTGTGTCAGGTACTTCCAGTCCTTCATGATAGGCTCATGGTCAGGCAGAAGGTGACTTCTTTCAGAACACAACATTCTATTCAATGATGAAGTAGTTGAAATCAAATCTACATTCGTTCATGGGATGATAAGCCGCTCTGTGTTCAAATTCTCTATTCTGTACTGGTCCCAGGGCAGCCCCATTGCTGGTTGTGCCTCACTCCAGTCAACTATCGGTGTTTTATGAGACAGGCGGCTGTAAAAGCTACATCGTGGTTCATGGAATCCAAAAGTAGTAGTTGTAGGGATGTAAGAATCAAGTCCGTGTACTTCACTTTTTCAGCTGGCTTAACAAACACTTCTTATCTTCTTCATTTAAGCAGTTAATATAAGAGCCCTAATTAGTCAACTTCTGAACTGAAGTCTTTGCCTCTTTTCAATGGATATTGCTCCGATTGATCCAAGTGTAGCTTCCAGTGCTGGACAGAGATCTACTGCTATTGTAGCAGATGCGTGGACGGCATTGTATAATGACCCAAGTGGTTTCAACAGTAGACTTCCAAGAGAATGGTGGTTGTGTTCTCTGAACTTAATAGCAAAAGTAATCCACCAGCCTCACTACTTGGATCCGTCCCATCTCAGTAGATACTTTCCAAAGCCAAGAATAATGGTCGCAGTAAATTTAAGACAACAGCCAAGGATTGCTCATGAGAAAGCCAGTGGATTTTCCCAGGTTGGATTAATTTGAACTTCTGTCCCAGTTTCACTTCTATAATTTAGAAGACATTCAGTCCTTTTGGACTCTTGCTGGAAAAAAGTATAATAAAGACATTAAATGTCTAGCTTTTTAAATGCCTTTTGAAGATTCTGCAGCTTGTGCTAGTGCAGGTTGGAGTAAATGACGTCTGCAGTGTGTATTGGAGGGATTAGAGTTACACCTTTCTCTGAGCAAAAGCTTGTGCTCCACTATGTCTTCCAGAGGAGATTGCAGTTCCATTAAATGGACAAAGAGACATCTGTTTCGGGTTCAATTGACAAGCATTTAATCTCTCAGATGTGGGTGCGCAGACTCAAGCAGCATGGGTCACACTCAGGGCAGCTGCCCCCTTTCAGGTCAATCAACCCAGGCTCTGCACAGACTCAGACATTGTGGGTCACATTTGGGGCAACTGCCCCCTTTCTGGTGATTGGCCCAGGCTCTATGCAGGCTCAGGCAGCGTGGCTCATATCTGGGGCAGCTACCCCCTCTCTGGGTGGTCGGCCCAGGGTCTGCCCAGACTTGGGGAGTGTGGGTCACATGGGGGAAGCTGTCCCCTACCTGGGCAATTGGCCTGGACTCTGCGCAGGCCCAGGCTCTGTCAGAGATGCAGCCGATGTGTTTTCTATAACCTGAACATATAGAAATTCATCTGCTGACTACTACTGATATCAAGATAACATAGGCAGTGACTTAATACTTGACACCCGGGGTCCAGAGTGAGTGGACTCCCTGAAAGGGCCCACGCTGAGAGAGAGGTGTGCTAAAGGGTCAGAGAGGTGCAGTTCCAGGAGACGAAAGGGCTTAATCCCTGAGAGTGGACCCCACAAAATGGGCTGTCATGCTGAAGGGGGTTCCCCCCCAGGGACCGTATGGGGCCAAGAGTGGGCATGACCTGTGAGTCTGTGGCAACGTGGTAGCAGAGGATGACTGACAGATGCACCCTGTATATGGTTGGCTGTGAGTGCAGGTGCTTTGCAGTGAGTGGCTGCCAGCGATAAAAGGATGTAATTGAAGGAACCAGTGTGAAAATGGCCTATAACCAGCTCCATAAGAGGGACCTGGCATGTCTGTGCAGGGAAAGAGGGCTGAGTGTCGGGAGGCTCACTAAGGAGCAGCTGATTGCTCAGCTTGTAGAGAATGACCAGTCTGAGGAACAGGCTCCAGACCTCAGGGGGGCTCCCGGGGTGCCTAGAGAACCAGGGAGTAGCCTTGGGGGCAGTCCGTGTAGCAGCTGGGAGTCTATCAGACCCAACTCCACAATCAGCAGAGGGGAACCCTAGTTAGATTTTCTCCCTGGAGCAGCTGTGGAGAGTGGAGCTGAAAGCAAAGGAGCTAGAGGAGCAGAGGCTGGCGGACTGTGCAGAACAGCAGAAGCAGGAGTTGGAGGAGCCGGGGTGGGGTAAGTGAGAAGGGCCCTGAGCCACCAGTTTTGTGGGGAATCTAGATACCAAACTGCTGCCCCAATTTAAAGGAGGGGGCACGGGGACATTGATGCCTACCTCACAGCCTTTGAGAAAGCTTGGGATTTGAACCAGATTGACCCTGCAGATAGATTTCACTGTGTAATCCCCCTGCTGGGTCTCAAGGCCATAGAGACTGTCACGGTTCCTTCCCCACTCTGAACTTTAGGGTACAGATGTGGGGACCCACATGAAAGTCCCCTATGCTTATTTCTACCAGCTTAGGTTAAAACCTGGTATGCTGCCACGCCCTTTCCTGGGGAGGCTTGAGAATAATACCCTAACCAATTGTTACAAAGTGATCAAAGACTCAAACCCCTGGGTCTTTGGATGATGGAAAAGTCAGTCCAGTTCTTAAAAGAAGGATTTTATAAAAATAAAAAATAAAATAAAAGGTAAAAATCATCTTTGTAAAATCAGAATGGAAAATAACTTTACAGGGTAGTGTAAAAGCAGCAAAGAGTCTTGTGGCACCTTATAGACTAACAGATGTATTGGAGCATGAGTTTTCGTGGGTGAATACCCACTCGTCAGCTGTGTGCCTCATGCTCCAATACATCTGTTAGTCTATGAGGTGCCACAGGACTCTTTGCTGCTTTTACAGATCCAGACTAACACGGCCACCCCTCTGATACTTTACAAGGTGATCAGATTCAAAGAGCCCAGAAGAACCCCCTCTAGCGTTAGTTTCAAAGTTACAACAAAACAGGGATAAACCTCCCTCTAGCAAAGGGAACACTCACAAGTTGAGAAAACAAAGGTAAACTAATACCCCTTGCTTGGCTGTTACTTACAAGTTTGAAATATGAGAGACTGGTGCAGAAAGATTTGGAGAGAATGGATTGATGTCTGGTCCCTCAGTCCCAAGAGCGACCACCACCAAGACAAAGAGCACAAACAAAAGCCTTCTCCCCCCACCCCAAGATTTGAAAGTATCTTGTCCCTTTATTGGTCCTTTGGGTCAGGTGTCAGCCAGCTGACCCGAGCTTCTTAACCTTTTACAGGTAAAAGGATTTTGGTGCCTCTGGCCAGGAGGGATTTTATAGTATTGCACACAGGAGGGTTGTTACCCTTCCCTTTATAGTTATGACAGAGGCATTGAGCCAAATGGATGGTGTTGAGATGGGGGACTATGACCTGTTCAAACAGGCTTTGCTGGTGATGTTTGAACTGACCCCTGAGGCATAAAGTCTGGGGTGTACACAAGACCCCAGGTGTCACTTACAAGGAGGTCATCAGCCAGCTGGGCGAATATTTCCATAAGTGGGGGAAGGGCACAGGCACACTACCGCAGAGGATGTATATACACTGGTGGGGTTGGAGCAGCTGTATGACATCTGCCCTCAAGACCTTAAGATGCGGTTAATGGACTAGAAGCCTGAAGATCTGTGCAGTGCAGGGGCATTGACGGATGAGTTTGTAAACAGCAGATCAGGGGCAGAAGGAGAGTCACCCAGAGACCTCTCAAAGTTGGGACTCCAGGAAGCCCAACTCAGGGGTGCCCATGAATGCCAGGGGCGGCCAACCCCCCTCCTGAGACTTGAGAGACCTGAAATGTAATTACTATGGCCAAAAGGGACACAAGGTGGTGCAATGCCTGAAGATGAAGGAAATAGCAGCCAAGCAGAACCTGTGCGGAAGTCCACCAAAAGGAGGCACTGCTGGTCCAGGGGGCCGCAGTCAGTAGGGCTGTGCCGGGGGAGGGGACCACCAGGCAAGGCCAGCAGGGGAAGGTGGGGCTCCAGGTGCAGAGCGCCTGTACTCAATCTGCCAGGTGAGCGTGGGGCAGGCCCCAGGGGACAATCACTACATCATCCCTTTGAGGTGAGGGAAAGGAGCATTCAGGGGTTCTGGGACACGGACACAGAGATGACACTGGCATGGTGAACCCAGATGAGCTAGTGCCCAATGCATACTTGACCCTGAGGGGAGTGTTTGGGCCCCCCATCAAGGTGCCTGTAGCAAGGATACACCTGAAATGGGGAAGCTAAGGAGGGACCTAAAGAAGTTGGGGGTGCACAGTCACCTCCCTACCAAGGTACTAATGGGTAATGACTTGGAGAACTGGCCAGATGGCACTCAGAGCACCCTGGTGCTTTCCCAGAGCCCAAGCCAGCAAGGGACACAGGACCTCCTGAAGGAGGGGACCAAAACACCAAGGGTAGGGCTTGACAGGATTGGGCTGGAGCCTCTGTCCCAAGGTGGGGAAACTGAGGCACCATCAACCAGGTCTGTACCCTCAAACCCAGCAGCCAAATTCAGATGGAGCTGCAGGAGGATCTCTCTTTAGAGAAGCTGAGGGACACAGCAGTGCAGGATCCCAGGGGAGGACCACCGGGAGAGATTCCTGTGGGAGAGAAGTGATTCCTTCTCTGCACATTGGGAAAAATAACCTCAACTATACATACAATATGATGGGGGCTAATTTAGCTACAACTAATCAGGAAAGAGATCTTGGAGTCATCGTGGATAGTTCTCTGACGACATCCACTCAGTGTGCAGCGGCAGTCAAAAAAGCAAACAGGATGTTAGGAATCATTCAAAAAGGGTTAGAGAATAAGATGGAGAATATTTTATTGCCTTCATATAAATCCATGGTACGCCCTGTAAGGTGGCGCAGACTCACCCTCACGGCACCTCCTGCTGGTGATTTCCAGGAATTAGTTCATGTCCAGCTCCAGACGCCCTCTGCAGGCCAGTGATCTGGCTGTCCTCTGAACCCAGTGCCTTTTTACCTGGGGTGCTGCCCCCTGGCAGTAACCCCTCAGTCTTAGGTCTCCCCTCTCCAGGGAACCCCCATCCACTATTCCCACCTCACCTCAGTATCAGGCTACTGACCGTCATCATCTAGCCCCACACCCTGGGGCAGACTGCAGTATCAGCCTACTCATCACTGGCAAGGAGGGTTTGGACCTGCTGCCTTGGCCTAGCCCTGGGCTGCCCTCTGCAGCCCCCAGCACCTGTTGGCCCAATGCTAGGCCACAGCCTGGGGCTTTCCAGGTTGGAGCTCCTCAACCTGTCCCCAGCCCTGCTCCACTCAGGTACTTTGTCTCTAGCTGCCTGCAGCTAGGCCCTTCTCCCTCTAAAGGCAGAAAGAGACTACTTAGGCTTCTGGCTCACTGCCTCTTATAGGGACCAGCTGGGCCTGACTGGGGCTTGGCCACAGCTGAGCCTACTTTCCCCAATCAGCCCAGGCTTCTTGCCCCAGCCCCAGCCCTTTCCTGGGCTGTTTTAAGCCCTTCAGGGCAGGAACCAGGGGGGGGGAGTAACCATCCCGCTACATACCCACATCTTGAATACTGTGTACAGATGTGGTCTCCTCATCTCAAAAAAGAAATACTGGAATTAGAAAAGGTTCAGAGAAGGGCAACTAAAATGATTAGGGGTTTGGAACAGGTCCCATATGAGGAGAGATTAAAGAGGCTAGGACTTTTCAGCTTGGCAAAGAGGAGACTAAGGGGGGATATGATAGAGGTATATAAAATCATGAGTGATGTGGAGAAA
>NC_133779.1:55801050-55818780 GCF_003597395.2 Chelonoidis abingdonii | reverse complement strand
AAAAATCCAGTTTCCTGATTGGTCCTCTGGTCAGGTGTTTGGTTCCCTTTGTTAACCCTTTACAGGTAAAAGAAACATTAACCCTTAGCTATCTATTTATGACAGGAGCAAACAGCTGTGGATGGCTATCAGTTATGGAGGATGATCAATTTATGAGTTTACTCTGTATAAAGCTTATACAGAGTAAAACAGATTTGTTTGGGGTTTGGACCTCACTGGGAACTGAGTATCTGGGTGCTACAGACCGAAGCACTTCTTAAGCCATTTTCAGTTAAGTCTGCAGCTTGTGGGGGACGTGGTTCAGACCTGGTCTATGTTTGTAGCAGGCTAGTGTGTCTATCTCAATAAGACAGGGTACTGAAGTCCAAAGCTGCCAAGGAAAACAGGCTCATCGGTAGTCTCAGTACATCAGGTGGCAATCCCAAGGGGATTTCTGTGACCCAGCCTGTCACAGGCCCCATTCAGGGTCACTGGGAAAACAGCCCAAGACTTAGAGAGAGAGGTCAGAGACATGCTGGCTTTAGGGGTGATCCAGCCATCCTCCAGCCCTTGGGTCTCACCCGTGATACTGGTTCCCAAGAAGGACGGGTCAATTCAGTTCTATGTGGACTATCGGAAGCTCAATGCCATCACCGTATCCAATGCCTACCCCATGCCTAGGACCGATGAGATCCTAGACAAGTTGGGGGGAGGGAGAGGGGGCGCCCAGTACTTCACTACCATGGTTCTTACCAAAGGCTATGACAGGTGCCTTTGGACCCAGAAGGCCGGACGAAGTCTGCCTTCACCACCCCAATAGGGTTCTTCGAGTTCCTGGTCCTGCCTTTCGGTCTCAAGGGGGCACCTGCCACCTTCCAGTGCCTGGTGAATCAGTTGTTAAGGGGGATGGAGGACTTTGCTCTGGCATATATTGACGATATCTGCGTCTTTAGCCAGACCTGGGAAGAACATGTATCCCAGATGAAGAGCGTGCCGGGTTGCCTCCAGGATGGAGGACTGACCATAAAAGCTAGAAAGTGCAAGGTGGGGATGGCAGAGGTGTCATACCTTGACCACAAGGTGGGAAGTGGCCACCTGAAGCTGGAGCCAGCCAAAGTGGAGGCAATCCAGGATTGGCCCGGTCCCCAGACTAAGAAGCAGGTCCAGGCTTTCATTGGGATGGCAGGGTGCTACTGGAGGTTTGTGCCCTACTTTTTCTCCCTGGCAGCTCCCCTGACAGAGCTTTGTAGGAAGGCAAAGCCAGACAAGGTGGTCTGGACCGAGCAGTTCCAGAGGGCTCTCTGTGCGTTAAAGGGGACACTCATCCAAAACCCAGTGCTGGTAATTCCGGATTTTAACAAACCCTTCCTGGTGGTCACCAATGCCTCAGACATGGGGTTGGGTGTGGTACTAAAGGGGAGAGACACCCCATTGTGTACTTGAGCAAGAAGCTGCTGCCCTGGGAGCAGCACTATGCAACCATAGAGAAGGAATGTCTGGCCATGGTGTGGACTGTCAAAAAGCTGCAGCTATATCTATTTGGGCAGCGCTTCACTGTGTACACTGACCATTCACCCCTGACATGGCTGCACCAAATGAAAGGGGCTAATGCCAAGCTGTGGCGATAGAGCCTGCTCCTCCAGGGTTATAACATGGACGTGGTCCATGTGATGGGGAGTGCCAATGTTATAGCCACTGCTTTATCACGGGGTGGGGGCCCTGAACTTCCCCAGTCTCTGGCTAAGTGACCCCGCTCAGTTCAGACTTGAAGGGAGGAGAGATGTGATGAAATGTGGGGCGGGGGGGGGAGGGTCTTGTTCTTTTCAATGGTTTGAATGCAGTGTGGGATGCAGTTTCTGTGGGTGTTCCTGGTTTAACAAGATGATAGGAGAGGGAGTTTGTTGTTACAGAGGACCAGCGAAGGAACTTGGAACCCCAGCCAATGGCCTGGAGAATGGCTACGCCAGCAACTGGTGACCTGGTGACCAGGAGGCCCAGCTCAGAGTCAAAGATGGTTCTGGCTGCGAAGAGAGGACCATGGTGACCTGACCAGCTGGTTCCAGCCAGAGGGGGACAGAGGATGGCTGAGAGGAGAGGAGGCCCAGGCGACCCTGTTTACCTGGATAGAAGACAATGGACAGAGGTGGGGCTTGGGGGAGGTGATACCAGATGCCCAGCTGGGAAGCAGGGGGTCTCTGGGCTGGAGAGAGAGAGCAGGCAGAGCCTACCTGGATGCAGGAGAGATTTAGATGTGCTGTGCTGAGGGAGGCCAGGCCTGAGGCCCTGAGAGTTTCTTTTGCTGGGTTCAGACACTCAATAAACCCTCCTGTTTTATGCTGGCTGAGAGTCACTCCGGTCTAGAGATCAGGGTGGCATTATTCCCTCTGGGAGTGGAGGTCTCAGGGGTCCAGAGCAAGTGGACTCCCTGAGGGAGCCCACAGCGAGAGACAAATGTCCTAAGGTTCAGAGAGGTGTGGTTCCAGAAGGTGGAGTGACTTAACCCCTGAGAGAGAGTGGACCCCCAAGAAGGGCTGTTACACTGAAGGGGGTTCCCCCCAGGGACCACATGGGGCCACGAGTGGGCACAAACTGTGAGTCCATGACAAGAGGTAGCTGCCCCAGGTATCAGTGATGCTACCTGAGTCTTGCCAGAGCAGGGGCAGGCAAACTTTTTGGCTTCAGGGCCGCATTGGGTTTCATAGATTGTATGGAGGGCTGGTTAGGGGAGGGGGTCATGGCCTGGGCCCCACCTCCTATTTGCCACCCCCCGGGACTCCTGCCCCATCCAACCATCCCTGTTCCCTGATGCCCCCCCCCCACAGGAAACCTGCCCCATCCACCCTCCCGATCCCTGTCTGACTTGCCCTGGACCCCCCCTGCCCATCCAACAACTCCTTCTACCTGTCCCCTGATGCCCCATCAACCCCCCTCCTTCCTGACTGCCCCCGAGACCCCCTGCCCCCATTCAACCCCTTTCCCACATCACACCATCCACATCCCCACTGCCCACCCTGAAATCCCCTGCCCTCTATCCAACCCTCCCTGCTCCCTCACAGCACTGCATGGAGCACCGGTGGCTGGCGATGCTGGAGCCGGGCCACGCCGCTGTGCCGCCACCATGCAGCGCAGAGCACCGGGTACCCTGCCCAGAGCATTGTGCGGGTGGAGGAGCAAGCTGAACCTGCAGGGAGGGGGCCAGCAGGAAGGGGCCGGGGAAGCAGGCATCCTGGACCAGCATCTCGGGGGCCAGGCAGGACAGTCCCGTGGACTGTAGTTTGCCCACTCTTGGCCGAACCTGGGCGACCGCCTGGGTAGAGGGCAGCTGCCATGGGTGTCAGCCACGCTGCTTGAGTCTGCACAGAGCCTGGGCCTGCCGCTGGGAACAGCTCCCGCGTGACTCGTTGCGCTGCGGCGCGAACCGTGCACGCAGGGGATGGGCGGGGCTGCAGGAAGGAGAAAACCCACACGGGGCCGTGCGAGGCTCCAGCTCCAGCTCCCAGCAGCCCCGCGCCGGGGGAACTACGGCTCCCAGCAGCCCCGCGCGTAGGGGAGCGTCCGCAGCTCCCAGCAGCCCCGGCGCGGCCTGAGGTGTCGGTGGCGGAGGGAAGATGGAGGAGATCGGGATCCTGGTGGAGAAGACCCAGGTGCTGTACAGGGGGACCGGCGGGCGGCTCCAGGAGATCCCCGGCCCCGCTGCGCGCGGACTAGCTCCTGTTCCCGCCTCCAGGTCGCGCGGCCCGCTGCCCGCCACGCACGTGGGGAGATGCGAGTCACGGCGGGACCGGCCAGTAGTGCGGCTCTGCCGGCCCCCCCCCCCAGCCCGGGCACGGAACCCAGGAGTCCGGGCTCTGCCCCGCCCCCCCCCCAGCCCGGGCACGGAACCCAGGAGTGCGGGCTCTGCCCCGCCCCCCCCCCAGCCCGGGCCACGGAACCAGGAGTCCGGGCTCTGCCGCCCCCCCCCCCCCCCAGCCCCCGGGCACGGAACCCAGGAGTCCGGCTCTGCCCCGCCCCCCCCCCCAGCCCCGGGCACGGAACCCAGGAGTCCGGGCTCTGCCCCGCTCCCCCCCCCCAGCCCCGGGCACGAACCCAGGAGTGCGGGTCTGCCCCGCCCCCCCCCAGCCCCAGGCACGGAACCAGAGTGCGGGCTCTGCCCCGCCCTCCCCAGCCCGGGACGGAACCCAGGAGTCGGGCTCTGCCCGCCCCCCCCCCCCAGCCCCGGGCACGGAACCCAGGAGTCCGGGCTCTGCCCCGCCCCCTCCCCCCAGCCCCGGGCACGGAACCCAGGAGTCCGGGCTCTGCCCCCCCCCAGCCCCGGGCACGGAACCCAAGGAGTTCCGGGCTCTTGCCCCGCCCCCCCCCCCCCAGTCCCGGCACGGGAACCAGTGGAAGTCCGGGGGCGTCTGCCCGCCCCCCCCCCCCCACCCAGCCCCGGGGCACGGAACCCAGGAGTCCGGCTCTGCCCCGCCCCCCCCCCCCCCCAGCCCGGGCACGGAACCCAGGTCGGGCTCTGCCTCCGCCCCCCCCAGTCCCGGCACGGAACCCAGGGAGTCCGGGCTCTGCCCCGCCCCCCCCCCCAGCCCCAGGCACGGACCCAGGAGTCCGGCGCTTGCCCCGCCCCCCCCCCCCCAGCCCCGGCACGGAACCCAGGAGTCCGGGCTCTGCCCCGGCCCCCCCCCCCCCCCCCAGCCCCGGGCGCACGGAACCCGGAGTCCGGGCTCTGCCCGCCCCCCCCCCCCCGCCCCCGGGCACGGACCCAGAGTCTGGTCTCTGGCCCCGCCCCCCAGCCCTCCCCGGGCACGGAACCCAGGAGTCCCGGGCGCGCCCCCCCCCCTTCCCCCGACCCGGGCACGGAACCCACAAGTCCGGGCTCCTCTCTCCAACCTGCCAAGCTTGGAGCCTGAGAATCTGGGCTCCTCCCTCCCCTCTGCGAAACATGGAGCCTGAGAATCTACCTGCCCTCAACCAGGCATGGAACCTGAGAGTCTGGTTTTGTCCCGTCCCCCACCACCGCACTAGGCATGAAACCCATGAGTCTGGGCTCCCCTACTTCTTCCCTCCCCTCTCAGAGCCGAGGGTCCAACCCGGAGTCACTAGGGAGCTTATTTTGCATTTATTCTTAATATCTCCATTTTTTTATGATGTTAGCATGTAGAGAATATTTCATTTTTTTTCTAGATTGTTAATGTATACGTTTTTACCCCATTTGATGACAGTTCAAATTCCATGGAAATGTACAAACTCAGCATTTTAGTTTTATTTATTAACTAAAACTACCGTAAACATTCTGGATAGTGAAGGGGAAAGTTATTGAACCACATTTTCCCTTAAAAGTTAGCTGAGTTAATAAATGGTTTATTTAACTAGATAGCCTGCTACTGAAACTGTTAAACAGGTACTGTTCTGTAGCTAGTAAAATGTACTGTTTCCTGTCACAGTGTAAAGATAGAGCCTTGGCCTCCATAATAGCTGGAGCAGGATTTAAAAAATCCTGCATAGTGCACTACTTCAGGATGTTAGAGCTAATAGATCTTGTCATAGAATCATAGAATATCAGGCTTGGAAGGCACCCCAGGAGGTCATCTAGTCCAACCCCCTGCTCAAAGCAGGACCAATCCCAAATTAAATCATCCCAGCCAGGGCTTTGTCAAGCCTGACCTTAAAAACCTTCGAGGAAGGAGATTCCACCACCTTTCCTAGGTAACCCATTCCAGTGCTTTACCACCCTCCTAGTGAAAATGTTATTCCTAAAATCCAACCTAAACCTCCCCCACTGCAACTTGAGACCATTACTACTTGTTCTGTCATCTGCTACCACTAAGAACAGTCTAGATCCATCCTCTTTGGAACCCCCTTTCAGGTAGTTGAAAGCAGCTATCAAATCCCTCCATATTCTTCTCTTGTGCAGACTAAACAATCCCAGTTCCCTCAGCCTCTCCTCATCAGTCATGTGCTCCAGCCCCCTAATCATGTTTGGTGCCCTCCACTGGACTCCTTTCCAATTTCCAACACTTCTTAGTATGGGCCCAAATACTTGGACATAGTACTCCATAGCCTCACCAATGTTCTAATATGAGGAAGAGCAACGTCCTCAGTCTGCTGGATGCCCTACTTATACTACCCAAAATTGCCGTTGACTTCTTGCAAAAAGGCTACATCTGTGACTTTAATCCTACTCATTGTCGACTGTAACCCCAGTCCTTTTCCTGGAGAACGCTCCACCACTCAGTCCCTAGTCTTGTAGCAGTGGCAGGATTCTTCCATCCTAAGGCAGGACTCGCATGTTCCTTGTTGAACTCATCACATTTCTTTGGCCCATCCTCTAATTTGTCTAGGTCCCTTCTGGTATCGTATCCCTACCCTCAGCAATAGTTCACACTTTCTCCTGTTAGTGCATCTGCAAACTCCTAGGTCTGATCCAACGCATCTCCCAGACATTAATAGATGATTGAACAAAACCAAGCACCAGGAACCCCTTGTTGCCAGCTGCTTGATCCGGCTGGCAACTAGATTGTAGCCGAGTCCACTGACCTACTCGTCCTGCCACTGTGTCTACGCAGCTTTTGTCACATTTATCAGCCCTCGTTCAATTACCCCAAATAACTTTTTAACTTGCTGACAAGAAACGTGTGGAGATGTATCAAAGGGCTTGCTAAGACAAGGAATAAACACACTGCTTTTCCCTCATCCACAGACCCATTTATCTCATGCATAGAGGCAATGAATAACAGGCATGACTTGCACTTGGGAATCAATGCTTGACTTCTGTCACTTTCCTTTCTGTAAGTGCATCAGATTGAGTCTGTGAGGACCTGCCCATGATTTTACAGAGGAATTGAGTGACGTTGATGGCTGTATTCCCCAGATCCTCCTCTCCCTTTTATATACAGAGGAAGCAATAGATTAGCCCTTTGCATCATTTGGGACTCACCGCATACACCATATTTCAATAGTAATGGCAATGGTCTCATCGACATCGCCGTAACGTTCTTAGCACCCTCGGATTTCAGTGCATCCGCTTCGGATTCCTCTCATCCAGCCTTATCATAAAAGTTTAACCACTTTCTTTGCACGCAGGAGTGGCAACTCGTTCCATGCTGTGCTCCCGAAGTGACAGTCCACCCTGATATATGACGCTGTCATTGGGAGCACAAAAAATCTGTACTAGTGTCTATAGAGAAACCGAGTTATAGTGAACTTGGCTTTGAATCCGCTGGAGCGACGCTGAGCCCGCTTCCCTCCCCCGAAGCGCTGCTATATAACGCATGTAATTGATTCGTGTAATAATACGAGTCGTGTTATTATCGAGGTAAGAGAGTAATATCTGGTGAGCTGAATCTATCGTCGAAGATAGAGCAAAAAAGCATAAGGGGCCACATCTTGCCCACCTTGTTGATAACAGTACTGAAGAACCTTCTTGTTACTCTTAAACATCTCTTGCTACTGCAACTTCAGTGTGATTTGCTCTATCTGTTTACTCCTGAGCCTGAGCATATATATTTACACTCCTCCTGTCATTATGTCGTCTTCACTTACTTGTAATACTTCTTTTTAGCATTAAGATCGCAAGGATTCTCTGATAAGCCAAGATGGTGCCTGCCAGTATTTACTGTTCATTTTTACCATCGGACTGGTTTTGATTCTTGCACATCCAATAAGATCTTTAGAATAACAGCAGCCCCCGGACTCCTCCAATTCCAACCCCCCATGATTGTTCTCCAGGGGATCGCGGCTCATCAAGTTCCCTAAGGGAGTCAAGTCTGCTTTCCCTGAAGTCCAGGGTCCGTATTCCATGCCTCTTTCTACTTGTTCAGGATCCTGAACTCGACATCCATGGTCTTGCCTCCAAGTTTCCCATCAGCCTTTGCGTCCTACTAATTCTTCTCTGTTTGTGGGCAGCAGGTCAAGAAGAGCTCTGCCCCTAGTTGGTTCCTCTAGCACTTGCACCAGGAAATTGTCCCCTACACTTTCCAGAAACTTCCTGGATTGTCTGTGCACTGCTGTATTGCTCTCCCAGCAAATATCGGGGTGATTGAAGTCCCCCATGAGAACCACGGCCTGTGATCTAGTAACTTCTGTTAGTTGCCGGAAGAAAGCCTCGTCCTCCTCATCCCCCTGGTCTGGTTGTCTATAGCAGACTCCCACCACGACATCACCCTTGTTGCTCCCACTTCTAAACTTAATCCAGAGACTCTCATGGTTTTTTTGCAGTTTAATACCAGAGCTCTGAGCAGTCATACTGCTCTCTAACATACAATGCACTTCCCTCACCTTTTCTGCCCTGCCTGTCCTTCCTGAACAGTTTATATCCAGCCATGACAGTACTCCAGCCATGTGAGTTATCCCACCAAGTCTCTGTTGTTCCAATCGCATCATAATTCCTGGACTGTGCCGGGACTTCCAATTCTCCCTGCTTGTTTCCCATACTTCTTGCATTTGTGTATAGGCATTTATGATAACTCGCTGATCGTCCTGCTTTCTCAGTATGAGGTAGGAGTCCTCCCCTCTTGCTCTCTTCTGCTTGTGCTTCCTCCCGATATCCCACTTACCTCAGGGTTTTGGTGTCCTTCCCCTGGTGAATCTAGTTTAAAGCCCTCCTCACTAGGTCAGCTAGTCTGCTTGCGAAGATGCTCTTCCCTCTCTTCGTTAGCACTCCTTCTTGGAACACCATCCCATGGTCAAACATCCAAAGCTTTCTCTCCAACACCACCTGTGTAGCCATTTGTTGACCTCCACAATTCAATGGTCTGTACCCTGGTCTTTTCCTTCCACAGGGAGGATGGACGAGAACACCACTTGTGCCTCAGACACCTTTATCATTCTTCCCAGAGCCACGTAGTCTGCAGTGATCCGCTCAGGGCCATTCTTGGCAGTATCATTGGTGCCCACGTGGAGAAGCAGGAAGGGGTAGTGATCCGAGGGCTTGATGAGTCTCAGCAGTCTCTCCGTCACATCATGAATCCTAGCTCCTGGCAAGCAGCAGACCTCTCGGTTTTCCTGGTTGGGATGGCAGATAAATAACTCAGTTCCTCTGAGGAGGAAGTCGCCGACCCCCACCACCTGCCTCCTCCTCTTGGGAGCAGTGGTCATGGAACTCCCATCCCTAGGACAGTGCATCTCATGCCTTCCAATTGGTGGAGTCTCCTTCTGCTCCCTTCCCTCAAATGCATCATCTAGTCCACTCTCCGTATTAGTACCTGTGGAAAGAACATGAAAACAGTTGCTCACCTGTATCTGCTTTCCTGGTACATGGATACTCCTCTTTCTTCTGGAGGTCACATGCTGCCAAATTTCTTCACCGTCCTTCTGTCCCTGCTGCACAGCCTGCTCTGATTCTTCAGAATGTTGTGCCCGTAGAGGCATATCCTGACATCTGTCTAGGAAATCTTCATTTTCTCTTATGCAATGCAGGGTCGATACTTGTTTCTCCAGACCTTGAGACCAGCTTGCACGTTCAACAGGATAGAAGCAACTTTGTCTGTACAAGAAAGACAAACATGGCACATCCTGTGCAGGTCACAACAGCTGATCGCTCACCATCCATAGCACCTTTCTTCTAAGAGCTTCCTCAGCTGCTGCAACAACTACTCAGAGGAGCCTGCAAGTTGAATGCCTCTGGGCTCTCCCCAGGCCATCTCCCAGTCAAACTCCCTCTGTTAGCCTCTCTGTTGTTCGCCGCTCAGCTGGTGCTCTCACCTCGCTTGTATTCATAGACTGGAAGAGAAAAACAAGCTTTCCTGCCTTTTTAACTTCCATTTTGTTTCTTAATGTGGAGTAAACTGGTCAATGAATGGAACTGCAGTGAGGGCAGTGTCCTCTCTGTGCTGCAGCAAAGGCTGGTTTAGCCCTCTCCCAAACTCTAGTTCCAGCCACTGACTTACTGGTTTGGTGGCCTGACTTTTTACAGAGCACTGGTTTTCAAACTGCAGGTCATGTCCCAATACTGGGTTGTGGAATGGAAGGCACTGGGTTGCAGCGGCTCTGGTCAGCACTGCCAACCAGGCTGTTAAAGTCCTGTCAGCAGTGCTGCTTGGCTAAGGCAGGCCATTCGCTACCTGTTCTGACGCTGCGCTGTGCCCTGGAAGGGGCCAGCAGCAGGTCCGGCACCTAGGCAGGCTTGCATGCCTCCACTTAGGAACCAGCCTGCCTTAGCACCCCAGCTGCACTGCTGGCTGGAAACCATGTGAGGTAGCCCCGTGCCCCAATCTCCTGCCCCAGCCCTGAGCCTTCCCCGAATCCCTCATCCCCAGCCCAGAGTCCTGGCCCCCTCCTGCACTCCAAGACCCAGCCCAGAGCCCCTCCCACACCCTGAACCGCTCATTCCCAGCCCCACTCTGCAGCCCTCACTCCTGCACCCCAACCCTCTACCCCAGCCCTGAGCCCCTCCCTCACCCTTAACCCCTCATCCCCAGCTCCATTGGGTCGCAGGCATCAACAGTTTTCTTCAACTAAGTCTCCAGAAAAAAAGTTTGAAAACCATTGTTCTATAGAATATATCAGCAAATGTGTGTGACTTAACACTGGATAATGGTATTTCAATAGGTTATAGTAAAGTTAGGACATATGTCTGTTTCAAATTTATTTTAAAATTGATTAATTTTTCTTAACCTGAATTTAATTTAAATACAAAATCCAATTTAGATTTTGACAAACTGATCAGATAAAAATTGATTTTTAATTATTCTGATTTCCAGCCTCCCTGCTCTAACCACTATACCCCCTTCCATGCCAGAGCTGGGGTAGAACTCAGGAGTTCTGCACTAACCACTAGACCCCACTCCTATTTCTCTCTGCTATTTGACCTATCTAGACTCATAGGGCTAGAAGGGACCGCAGGGGTCATCTTAAGCACCTGCCAAGATGCAGTATTTGTTGCATCTGCACTGTCAAAGTTAGACTCAGGACTCACAGTTTGTCAGACCACTCTGTTTTATTAGCACAGCGCTCTGCTAATAACACCCAGATAATGTGAGTGGCCATGCAAGACCCAAACAGTCTTATTTATATAGATAAAAGAGCGGGAATTAGACAAAGGGACAAAGAAAGAAAAACAGTAAAATTCACCTGGGGCACAGCATGCATATCCTACTTCCTTACTAACTCTTATCGATCTAAGGCTAATACTTCACCAATTGCCCTTAAACGGTGCAATTGTTCTATGTTAATGTCTGTATTTCTGACACCTGGATTGCAGCATTCCAACAATTTTGCTTAAAGGTACAGACAGCATTTCTTTAATCCTTTCTATTTTCACAATATAATTCATTCTACTTTCACAAAACCAGGAGTCGACAACTTTTCAGAAGTGCTGTGTCGAGTCTTTATTTATTCACTCTAATTTATGGTTTCGCATGCCAGTAATACATTTTAATGTTTTTAGAAGGTCTCTTTCTATAAGTCTGTAATATAGAACTAAACTATTGTTGTATGTAAAGTAAATAAAGTAATTTTAAATGAAGCTTCTTAAACGTTTTAAAAAAATTAAAATGCAGAGCTCCCCAGACTGGTGGCCAGGACCCGGGCAGTGTGAGTGCCATTGAAACGTGTGCCATAGGTTGCCTACCCCTGGTCTAAATCATCCAAGACAGATGGCTCTAGCCTCCTTTTGAAAACCCAGTGAAGGAACTTCCACAACCTCCCTAGGTGTCTGTTCCTTTGTCCTACTGTTGTTTACTGTTAGGAAGTTTTTCCTGAGATTTAATATAAATCATCTGTGCTGTAGTTTGAACCCGTTGCCTCTTGTCCTGTCCTCCATGGCAAGAGAGAGCAACTTTTCTCCATCTTTTTTATGAAAGCCTTTCAAGTAGTTGAAGACCACTATCATGTTCCCCCTTAATCTCCTCTTTTCCAAACGAAATCTACCCATTCCTTCAGCCTTTGCTCAGATGGTTTGCATTCCAACCCTTTGATCATCTTTGTCACTCACCTCTGGATCATTTCCAGTTTTTCTACATCCTTTCTATACATTGGTGACCAAAACTAAATACAGTACGCCAGCTGAGGCCTAACCAGCACCAAGTAGAGTGGTACTGTTACCTCCCATGACTTGCATGCTAGGTCTCTGTTAATGCAATCTAAAATTGCATTTGCTTTTTCTGCAACCACATCGCATTGCTGATTCATGCTAACATTGTGATCCACCACAACTCCCAGATTCTTCTCAGCATTGCTGCTGCCAAGCCAGTAATCCCTCATTCTGTATGTGTGCATTTGGATTTTCTTCCCTGAGTGTAGCACCTGACATTTGTCTTTGCTGAATTTCATTTTGTTGCCTATAGCCCAGTTCTCCAATTTATCAAGATCCCTCTGAATTTTAGCTCTATCTTCCAAAGTGTTTGCAGACCCCCACCCACACCCATCCCCGCTTTGTGTCATCTGCAAATTTGATCAATATGCTCTCTCTTTCTATTTCTGTGTCATTAATAAAGATGTTAAACAACACTGGACCCAGAACAGATCCTGTGGAACCCCACTTGATACCTCCTTCCAGTCTGACATCATTCCATTAATAATCACTCTTTGCAGTTATTTAACCAATTAGATGTCCACATAATGGTAGCTCTGTCAAGCCTGCATTTCTCCAGCTTACTTATCAGCTGTCAGGTGGGACTGTGTCAAAAGTAAGGCTCTTGATTGATTGCAGTTAACTCACACGATTAACTAAAACAATGGTGATTAATTGTAGTTTTAATCAGATTGTTAAACAATAGAATCCCGATTGAAATTTATTTAAATATTTTGATGGTTTTTCTACATTTTCAAATATATTGATTTCAGTTATAACACAATACAAAGTGTACCAAACTCACTTTATATTATTTTTTATTACAAATATTTGCACTATAAAAATTATAAACAAAAGAAATAGTATTTTTCAATTCACCTCATACAGGTACTGCAGTGCAATTTCTTTATCATGAAAGTGCAACTTACGGGGCGGGGGAGGGTGTTTGTTTTGTTTTTGAGTGCAGCTGTGTAACAATGTAAAACTTTAGAGCTTACAAGTTCACTTAGTCCTACTTTTTGTTCAGGGGATTGCTAAGACAAGCAAGTTTGTTTACATTTACGGGCAATAAAGCTGCCAGCTTCTTTACAATGTTGACTGAAAGTGAGAACAGGCCTTCCCATGCCACTTTTGTAGCTGTCATTGCAAGGTATTTACGTGCCAGATATACTGAACCTTAATATGCCCCTTCATGCTTCGACCACCATTCCAGAGGTCATGCTTCCATGCTGATGATGCTTGTTTAAAAAAAAAAAAAAAAGCGTTTATTAAATTTGTGACTCAACTGCTTGGAGGAGAGTTTTTTGTCTCCTGTTCTGTTTTACCCGCTTTCTGTCATATCTCGTGTTATGCCTGTCTCAGATGATGACCCAGCACGTGTTGTTCGTTTTAAAAACACTTTCACTGCAGATCTGACAAAATACAAAGAAGGTACTAATGTGAGATTTCTAAAGATAGCTACAGCACTTGACCCAAGCTTCAAGAATCTGAACTTACCTCCCAAAATCTGAGAGGGACGAGGTGTGAAGTATGCTTTCAGAAGTCTTAAAAGAGCCACATTCCAATGCAGAAACTACAGAACTTGAACCACCAAAAAAGAAAATCGACCTTCTCCTGTTGGCATCTGACTCATGATGATGAAAATGAACATGCATCGATCTGCACTGCTTTGGATCGTTATCAAGCAGAACCTGCCATAAGCATGGACGTCTATCCTCTGGAATGGTGGTCAAAGCATGAAGGGATATGTGAATCTTTAGCGCATCTGGCATGTAAATATCTTGCAACGCTGGCTACAGAGTGCCAGGCAAATGCCAGTTTTCACTTTCGGGTGACATTGTAAACAAGAAACGGGCAGCATTAAATCCTGCAAATGTAAACAAACTTGTCTGTTGGAGCAATTGGCTGAACAAGAAGTAGGACTGAGTGAACATGTAGGCTCTAAAGTTTTACATTGTCTTGTTTTTGAATGCAGTTTTTTTGTACATAATTCTACATTGGTAAGTTCAACTTTCATGATAAAGAGATTGCACTACAACACTTACATTAGGTGAACTGAAAAATATTTCTTCTGTTTTTTACAGTGCAAATATTTATAATAAAAAATAAATATAAAGTGAGCAGTGTACGCTTGGCGTTCTGTGTTGTAATTGAAATCAATATATTTGAAAATGTAGAAAACACCCAAAAATACTTAAATAAATGGTATTCTATTATTATTTAACAGCACAATTAATCACAATTTTTTTAATCACTTGACAGCGATAATCAAAGCCTTGCTGAAGTCCAGGTATATTATTTCCACTGCATTCCTCCTATCCACCAAATCCTGTCAAAGAAGGAAATCAAGCTGATCTGGTGTGATTTGGTAAATCCATACTGGCTGCTGGTGATCACCCCTTCATCCTCCAGGTGTTCGCAAATGGAATGTTTCATACACTGCTCTAGTACCTTCCCAGGTATCCAGACTGACTGGTCTGTAGTTCCCTGGCTCCTTCTTTTCCCCCTTGTTAAATATGGGCACTGCATTAGCCCTTCTCCAGTGTTCCAGGACCTCTCCTGTCATCCATGAGTTTACAAATACTATCGCTAGTGGCTCTGATATTTCTTCAGCTAATTCCTTCAGCACCCTCAGGTGAATAGCATCAGGCCTGGGTGATTTGAATTCATTCAAATTGGTCAGAAAATCTCTAGTGTCCCTCTAGTCCCTTCGTTCCCTCCCATCCCTATCTGATGGGGTGTGTGTGTCTGACTTTTGCTGCCCAGTTGGTCTCAGGGCATCGGTTCTTGGCACCCCAGCAGCTGGGTGGGATCAGATCGGGTGTGAGACCTTTGCTGCTCAGAGGGAGCTTCATCCCTCCCCTAAGCTGCAGTCACAGCGGTCTGATGTGTCCAGCTCTCACTGCCTGTCTGTGGCTGTCCTAGGATGAGCTGCCTGCGCTGGCTATCTCCAGGCCTCAGACTGGCTTGTCCTTCCTTGCCCCGGAGCCCGAGGACCTGGAGGATCTCTACAGCCGCTACAAGGTGAGTGGGGGCTGGGGTGGCGGGAGAGGGTTGCCCTTGGATGGGAGGTGTGTGGGGATAGGGGGCTGGGACGGCAGACCCTGAGGGGGATGCCCTCGGCGGGAGCAGTGGGTGACAGGGTAGGATGGCAGGCCCCGAGGTGGAGGCAGCACGTGCTCTTGCCCCGGAGTTGGGATCCTTTGGCACTTCTGACCAGGGTTGTGAGGCCAGGAACTTGGGAGATCTGGGCCCCAGTAACCTCTGGTGGGTTTGGTTCTTCCAGTCCCATTCCCCTCTGCTGCACAGCGTCCCTGGAAGCCCACTTCCCTGCAAGGGCACCCAGCCGCAGTGCTGAGCGGGGAGCTGCCTGGTGCCCGGCCTGTGGCTTTGGAGCCACTTCCTCTAGCAGCTACTGCAGGCACCTGAGCGGAGCAGGGAGGAGGGGCTGTCTGTCTGTCTATCCATCCACAGAAGCTGCAGCAGGAGCTGGAGTTCCTGGAGGTGCAGGAGGAGTACATCAAGGACGAGCAGAAGAACCTGAAGAAGGAGTTCTTGCACGCGCAGGAGGAGGTGAAGCGCATCCAGAGCATCCCTCTGGTCATCGGCCAGTTCCTAGAGGCCGTGGACCAGAACACGGCCATTGTGGGCTCTACCACAGGTGCAGCTGGAGGGCTCGAGGAAGGGGATTGTGGAAGAGGGGAGGTGCGCACAGGGGGTTAGCCCCCAGCTAGCCTGGCTTACCCTCATCTGCCTCTCACCCACAGGCTCCAATTACTATGTGCGGATCCTGAGCACCATTGACCGGGAGCTGCTGAAGCCCAACGCTTCGGTGGCCCTGCACAAGCACAGTAATGCGCTGGTGGATGTGCTGCCACCCGAGGCTGATAGCAGCATTATGATGCTGACATCAGGTGAGTGCTCCCTGTGCCAGCCCCAGGGGCAGCCAGTGCCACAGGGAGCAGTGTGCCCAGTGCCTATGGGGATGGAGGTCTCCCAACTGTGCTGGGCAGCTGTGGGTCCCATGGGTGTGCGGGGGGTGGCAGTCCCATGGGCGTGCAGGGGTCTCACGCCCATGCTGGGCATGCAGTGGAGTACTGGACAGGGGAGGTCGGGGTCCCCCGGCTGTGCTGGACAGGGGGATGGGGTTCCTCTAGGTGTGCTGTGCATGCAGGTCCACTGGTTGTGCTATGCATGAAGGGGGTATAGGTTTTGTGGAGAGCGGAGGTCCCCTGGCTGTGCTGGGTAGGGGAGGTATGGGTCCCCTAGCCATGTTGGGCTCAGCTCTGGTGTGTGCCCACAGATCAGAAACCGGACGTGATGTACGCTGACATTGGCGGGATGGACATCCAGAAACAGGAGGTGAGGGAGGCTGTGGAGCTGCCCCTCACCCACTTTGAGCTGTACAAGCAGGTGAGTGTGTGTGGGGTGGAATGGCAAGACTGGACCGGCTGGAACTACATCTTGGGTGGCTGTGCCCTGCACTGGGGATGAGCTCTGTCCTGCGGGCTGAGCATGGGCGCTTCTCTCACTGTGCCCTGCAGCTGGGAGAGCTCCTGGGGGCCCTCGGGGCTGTGCGCTCAGGGGCTGGGCTGGGGTTGGCAAGTCACTGTCAGATCAGGAGAGACACAGAACCTTTGACTCTGGGCTGCACTGGATGTGACTGGTGTCAGGATCCCAGCCCACCAGCTTCCTGGGCTCCTCAAGGGTGAGATGGGGGAGACCCCAGTAACCCCCTCTGTCCCCCTCAGATCGGCATCGACCCCCCACGTGGCGTCCTGATGTATGGCCCCCCTGGCTGTGGGAAGACTATGCTGGCCAAAGCTGTGGCCCATCACACCACAGGTGATCAGGGTGCTGGACTGTGGGGGGAAGGGAGAGCACCAGTGCCCATCTGATACCATGGGAGTCTGTCAAGGATGCCTGGGTTCTATAGTGCAAAAGTGCCAAGCGACCTGTGGTCCCGGCTCAAGGTCTGGAAAGGCCCCGGCTTTGTGCCCAGGAGGGTTGGTACTGCAGTTGCCAGGGCTGGTGCCAGGACTGTGTGGCACAGGGAGCCTGTGGGTTGTCCCAGGGAGTGCCTGTCTGTTGGGGGGTGTCTCTCATGGCCAGGGCTGGAGGGGGGCACTAATGCTGTCTGCCCATCTGTCCAGCTGCCTTCATCCGCGTGGTGGGCTCAGAGTTTGTACAGAAGTACCTGGGTGAGGGGCCGCGCATGGTGCGGGACGTCTTCAGGCTGGCTAAGGAGAACGCACCCGCCATCATCTTCATAGACGAGATTGACGCCATCGCCACCAAGCGTTTCGATGCCCAGACAGGGGGTGAGCTGGAGGTGGGGCACTGGCCCCGCCCCTCTGGGGCAGCAATCTCCTATCTGGCCTCAAGGCAGGCTCAAGGGAGCGGGAATGGGACATGGGGCCTCTCCCCTCTAGGGCACTGGACCCAAGTCCCAGCAGGCAGAGGGAGCAAAGAGCTGCAGCCCCCACCCCTCTCCTTGTAGATGTCAGTATTACACATGGGCGAGCCCCTCACTCCCTAGGTTCTGGCCAGTCCCATGGTGGGCAGTGGGGTGGGGAATGGGCAGGTCTGTGGGGACTGCGAGGGAGGTTGGGACAGCAGGGTTGGGGGTGGTGGCGGTGGGCAGGGCCGAGGTGCATGGGGTGGGGACAATAGTGGCAGGAGATTGAGGGGAGGGGATAAGGGGTGGGAGAGGGAAGGAGGTGGGTTAGGCAGGGCCGGCACAGTGAGGG
>NC_133779.1:55776141-55799999 GCF_003597395.2 Chelonoidis abingdonii | reverse complement strand
GCTACAGCTCACTTCTTCGGATGCATAGAATGGAACATGCAGACAGAAGATATTTATACATACAGAGAATGTGAAAAGGTGGAAGTACGCATACCAACAGGAAGAGTCTAATCAATTGAGATGAGCTAGCAGCAGCAGAAGAAAAAAAACTTTTGAAGTGATAATTAAGATGACCCCTAGAAGATGTGAGGAGAACTTAACATAGGGAAATGGATTCAATTAGTGTAATGACCCAACCATTCCCAGTCACTGTTAAACCTAAGTTAATTGTATCTAATTTGCATGTTCGAGTTCAGCAGTCTCTCTTTGGAGACTGTTTTTGAAGTTTTTTTGTTACAAAATTGCCACCTTCAAGTCTGTCACTGAGTGGTTAGAGAGGTTGAAGTGTTCTCCTACTGGTTTTTGAATGTTATGATTCCTGATATCAGATTTGTGTCCATTTATTTTTTTCCGTAGAGACTGTCTGGTTTGGCCAATGTACATGGCAGAGGGGCATTGCTGGCACATGATGGCATATATCACGTAGGTAGATGTGCAGGTGAACGAGCCCCTGATGGCGTAGCTGATGTGATTAGGTCCTGTGATGGTATCACTTGAATAGATGTGTGGACCCAATTGGCAACGGGCTTTGTAGCAAGGATAGGTTACTGGGTTAGTGTTTATGTTGTATGGTGTGCGGCTGCTGATGAGTATTTGCTTCAGGTTGGGAGGCTGTCTGTAAGCGAGGACTGGCCTGTCTCTAAGATCTGTGAGAGTGAGGGATCATGTTTCAGGATAGGCATCTTTGATGATGCGCTGGAGAGGTTTTAGTTGGGGGGTGTAGGTGATGACTAGTGGCATTCTATTGTTGTTGCGCCTGTCCTGTAGTAGGTGACTTCTGGGTACTCTTCTGGCTCTGTCAATCTGTTTTTTCACTTCAGCAGGTGGGTATTGTAGTTTAAAGAATGCTTGATAGGGCTCTTGTAGGTGTTTATCTCTGTCTGAGGGATTGGAGCAAATACAGTTGTATCTTAGAGCTTGGCTGTAGACAATGGATCGTGTGATGTGTCCTGGATGGAAGCTGGAGGCATGTAGGTAAGTATAGCGGTCAGTGGGTTTCCGGTATAAGGTGGTGTTTATGTGACCATCGCTTATTAGCACAGTAGTGTCTAGGAAATGGACCGCTTGTGTGGATTAGTCTAGGCTGAGGTTGATGCTGGGATTGAAATTGTTAGAATCACGGTGAATAAACACTAAGGCGTTGGCTACACTGGCGCTTTACAGCTCTACAACTTTCTCGCTCAGGGGTGTGAAAAAAACACCCCCCTGAGCGCTGCAAGATACAGCACTGCAAAGCACCAGTGTAAACGGGGCCCCAGTGCTGGGAGCGTGGCTCCCAGCGCTGCAAGCTAATCCCCACGGGGAGGTGGAGTACGTGCAGCTCGCACTTCAAAGTGCTGCCACGGCAGTGCTCCCACAGCAGCGTTTTGAAGTTTCAAGTGTAGCCAAGCCCTAACCCAGGAACCTATCCTTGCAATGAAGCCCAATGCCAGCTCTGTCCATATACCTATTCAAGTGACACCATCATAGGACCTAATCACATCAGACACGTCATCAGGGGCTCGTTCACCTGCACATCTACCTATGTGATATATGTCATCATGTGCCAGCAATGCCCCTCTGCCATGTACATTGGCCAAACCAGACAGTCTCTACGGAAAAGAATAAATGGACACAAATCTGACATCAGGAATCATAACATTCAACAACCAGTAGGAGAGCACTTCAACCTCTCTAACCACTCAGTGACAGACTTGAAGGTGGCAATTTTGTAACAAAAAAACTTCAAAAACAGTCTCCAAAAAGAGACTGCTGAACTCAAATTAATATGCAAATTGGATACAGTTAACTTAGGCTTAACAGAGACTGGGAATGGTTGGGTCATTACACTAATTGAATCTATTTCCCTATGTTAAGTTCTTCTCTCACCTTCTATGGGTCATCTTAATTACCACTTTTTTTTCTTCTGCTGCTGCTAGCTCATCTTAATTGATTAGACTCTTCCTGTTGGTATGCGTACTTCCACCTTTTCATGTTCTCTGTATGCATAAATATCTCCTGTCTGCATGTTCCATTCTCTGCATCGGAAGAAGTGAGCTGTAGCTCACGAAAGCTTACGTTGAAATAAATTTGTTAGTCAGGCAGAACAAGATAAGTCACCAAGCAAAATAAAATGCGCATATCTATGTCTAATTAAACTGAATACAGATAATCTCTCCCTCAGAAATGCTTCAGTAAGTTTTTTCCTCAGACTGGACCGTTCCAGGCCTGGGCACAATTCTTTCCCCTGGTACAGCTCTTGTTTCAGCTCAGGTGGTAGCTAGGGGATTCTTCTCTTTGTTCGTTCCACCTCTTTATACATTTTTTGCATAAGGCAGGAATACTTTGTCCCTCTGGGTTTCCACCCCCCTCACTGGAAAAGCACCAGGTTACAGATGGATTCCAGTTCATGTGACATGATCACATGTCACTGTAAGACCCCAAGCCTTTATTCCTCCCAGCCTCACTCACAGGAAGGCCTGCCTGCAAACAGCCATCCAGTCAATTGTCCTGTTGATGGGAGCCATTAAGATTTCAAACCACCATTAACAGCCCACACTTTGCATAATTATAGTAGGCTCTCAAAGTGATATTCATATTTCTAGATTCAGGTACAAGAGTGGTACATTTATACATATAGGATCATCACACACAGTAGATTATAAGCTTTGTAATGATACCTTACAAGAGACCTTTTGCATGAAGCATATTTCAGTTACATTGTATTTACTTATTAGCATTTTATAAAACCACATAGACCAGAGCATCACAGAGTGATCATGCTCTCTTGTCCTCCAGGTGATCATGGCCACAAACCGAGCAGACACGCTAGACCCCGCCCTGCTGCGGCCTGGCCGCCTTGACCGCAAGATCGAGTTCCCCCTGCCTGACCGGCGCCAGAAGCGCCTCATCTTCTCCACCATCACCAGCAAGATGAACCTGTCCGAGGAGGTGGACTTGGAGGACTGTATCCTGCCTGGCACAACAGGAAGACGATGTCCAGCTGGGTGCCCAGCATGCATTGGGGGCCATGGCAGGGAGGCTGCGTCCCGCTGTGGGCCGAGCACAGGGGGAAGGCTGCATCTCGCTGGCTGGCAGGCTGGCATGGGGTGCACGGTGGGGAGGCTGTGTCCCATTGGGTGCCTAGCACAGGGGAGGCTGCATCCCATTGGCTGGCATGGGGGGGCAGCAAGGTGGGGCGGCTGCATCCCACTGAGTGCCCGACACTGAGGAAGGGGTGTCTTGGGCCCAGCTCATAAGAAGGTACCTGTCAGCCCTGCGCTGCCCCACAAGGGGTTGACCCAGTGACCTAGGCTACAGCTCTGCCCCACTCTCCCTGTGTCACACACAGATGGGCCATGCAGGAGGTGCACTGACCCAAGAACCCTTCCTGTTCCTTGGCAGGGCTGGCTGGAGGGTGTCTCTTCTGGCCACCTCCAGGGCTGGGGTCAGGGTGGGGTTGGGCCACAGCAGCTGGCATGGCAGGTGGGAGCTGTCCTGTTCCACTCTAACATGCGGCTGGATAGGGGGAGTACCAGGAGAGGGCATGGCTGGGGCTGTCTCCTGCTGGGCAGAGCCCGGCTCAGCATATCAACTGATCACTTCATTGAGAGCTCGCAGATGGACACCAGCCTGATGCCAGCCCACAGGGCAGGGGGTTGGGCCTGGGCCTGGGCCTGGGCCTGGCTCAGGCCACAGACCGAAGTAATGAGGCAGGAGGGCCCAGGATTCGCAGGGGGAACCTGGCATAGCCGAGCCAGTGCTGCCTGGTTCCACTCAGGAGCAGGGGGCCATGGGGTGAAGCTGGCTCCTTCCCGTGCCTCGGGATCCACATGGTCCAGAAAGGGTTGGGGGGGCACTTGCCAAAAGACACATCCTCTGACTCCAACATGCCCACTGCTCCTGACTGGGTCCTCGGGGCTTGTTGCCATGCCGATCCACCCCCTTCTCCCCTGCCCAGGAGCCTCACAGGCCCTCAAGCTCGATCCCATCCCTCTGGGGAGCCCACTTGCTCCTAGGCTTTGAGAAGCTCATCAGGGTCCCCCACCACAGTGCCCTGGCAGCCTTGCTAGGCTACTGGAGTGGGAGAGAGGAGTCGGCCTTCTCACCATGGTCCAGCTCAGCTGCTGTGCAGACATTTCCCTCACTCCTCCCCAGATGTGGCCCGGCCAGATAAGATCTCAGGTGCCGACATCAACTCCATCTGTCAGGAGGTGAGTGTGGGGGGCTGGGGTCCCCAGACTGTGATATCTGAGGGTGGCACTGTGTGTGTTGTGACCTGCTCCTTTTCTGGGGATCCCTGCTGCTCTCCTAAGCCAGCAGGACCCCCGCCACTGCCACAGAGTGGCAGGCTGAAGCCCTGACTGAAATTACGGGGTCCTCTGCTGTGGGGTGCATGTGCATGGGTGGGGGGGGTCACTGTCCCTGGTGCGTGTGCGCGCGCGCACACACACACACAGACTCTCTCTCTCTCTGGGATGGAGCGGGAGTCACTGCACCCAGTATCATGCCCCCCACACCCGTGCCTGTATGTGCAGGAGGGGTCACTGTGCTTACTCCCTCTCCCCAATGCCTATGCCCTTTGTGCACAGGGCAGGATTGGGGTGGTCACTGCACCTGGCTCCCCCTCCTCATCTGTGTGCACAGGGCAGGATGTGGTGGTCACTGGGCCTGGGGGTGGCATCCCCCCGCGTGTGCACAGGGCAGAATGGGGAAATCACTGCGCTTGGCAGCAGCATCCCCACATATGTGCACAGGGCGGGGTTGTGGGGTTACTGTGTCCAACGTCGCCCCCTCACACGTCTCCATGTGCACAGGGCGGCATGCTGGCTGTGCGGGAGAACCGCTACATCGTCCTGGCCAAGGACTTCGAGAAGGCGTACAAGACGGTTATCAAGAAGGATGAGCAAGAGCACGAGTTCTACAAATGAGGAGCCGCGGGGGGGGGACTGTGGGGCAGGCTTGAAATCCCTCCAATAAACCCCGCCCCATGCCTCTGCAGGGAGTGCTGGTGTCTGTCCTTGTGGCCTGACCCAGGGCCCCAGTCCCTTCCCCAGCCGCTTCCCCAGCTCCAGGTCTCTGGGGCAGTGTAAGTGTCTGGGGACCTGTGCTGCCTGAACAGCTCCCACATGCCCCCCTGTGCTGCATGACAGCCCCAATCTCAGGTTGGAGGTGGTGGGAGTAGAGCAAAGGGCCCAACTGTCCCAGGCAGGCGCTGTCCTGCCCAATGCTGGGGCAGGGCTGGCTCTGGCTGCAATGGGCTGGGAATGCTGCTTGCAGCCAGGCCTGTGCTGGAAGCAGAGACAGAACAGCTGGAGAATCCCTGGGGCCCAGGCCAGGGTTGTATCCTATGGTCTGTTCCCCAGACCAACAGCCCTGGGGCTCCCGGTTCATGTTCCCCAGATCCTAGCCTCCTCCCGACCACCACCAACAGGGCTCCTGCCCTGTATTCTCTGGCCCTGCAGAGCCCCTCCCAGTAGTGGGGGCCCATTCTGTTTTCCCTGGTCCCACAGACCCCTCTCCCCAAGCACTGGGGCTCTTATCCTGAGTTCCCCAGCAGTGAGGGGTGCAAGGTCTGAGCCCGTTATGATGTTTTGTTGTACTGGCTGCATCCCTGCTGGCCTGGTTGGGACCATGTGTGTGCAGCTCTTGCCCTTGTGGGGCAGCTGATGGGGGGCAGACATTTCCCAGAGCTCCGCAAAGGAAGGAGAGGCTGGTGCTGGCTTTGAGTGGCTCGGGGGCTGGGGCTTGGGGGTGATGGACAAGCGTTTTGCACACTCTGGGTGTTAGAGCCACTGGTGTGTTTTCTGCCAGGGCACTTAGCTGAGAAAGTGCCAGTGGGACCAAGCAAGCGATCCGTAGTGCCAAGTCATAACAGCCACATGGGCTCAGCCCTACGGTCCAGCTAGCCCAGTGTCCCATCTGCTGCCAGTGGCCCATGCAGGTTGCTCCAGTTATCAAGTGATCGAGCCCATCAGCCACTCTGGCAGTCAGAGGTTTAGGGTCACCCAGAGCAAGGGCAGCATCCCTGACCATCTGGCTAATAACACTTCCCACAAAAACCAGACAGGTGGACCTGCTCCCTTGTCAGCCAAGGAGGCAGACATGACCCTCTGCCAGCCAACCTCAGATGCCTGCCCGTGCCAGCTAATGGGATAGATAATGACCCCCTGCCAGTTTCTTTCCTTCATGGCTCCCCAGGTAACCCACCGCATTTGAAAACATGTAGTTTTGGTTCTCGGAGTCCTCTGGGCTGGTCTCAGCTTGCTCTGGCTATGGCTCACAAGTAGAGTCCTGGTCCATGGAGGCCCCCCTGGCACCATCACTCTGCTGCCCTAACCCCTGAGCTAGACACCACCAGGCAGAAAGAAGAATTCATCTAGCACCCTCACTGGAGCCTCACCGAGGTGGATTAACTCCTGTGCTGGACACACCCCTGCCTTGGCTGCAGGAAGCATCTGCGTTCCAGAGCTCCCACAGTGTCGCTGCTGGGCTGGAGCTGTGCTGTGGTGCTGATGTGGCTCAGATCCTTGAGCACTGAAATGCTTTGGGTTAACTTGAGTCTGGGCTCGGTGGCCAGTGCCATTCCTCTTTGCTGGCTCGGAGATTGGACTGAACTATCCCAGGCCCCTTCTGCCCACAAATGCTTGATGTTGGCTGGTTCAGCACCATCCAGCCTGGAGGAAATTTGGCTTTTCTGGAAATGCAAAATCTGTCCAATGCAAGAACCTCTGCTGGGCCTGGCTCCGTGGCAGAGGAACTGAGTGTTAGCTGCTGAACAGAACCCAGTGTCGATCCCCACTCCCCTCTGTTAATAAAGGCTCCAGCTCACAAACCCAGCTGGGCCCATGGAGCCTCCCAGGGAGAAAGATGCCAGCAAGAAAGAAGTGTGTGCCAGGGAGGAGCAGGCCCCCAGCTGGTTTATGCCCGTCATGCAGGACCTGGAGCCCCTAGCCCCAGGGAGGGGCACCCTGTTAGCAGCAGGACCCACCCCTGCGAAATGCAAGCAGCTGTTTGCTCTTGGGGGCTGCCCCCTCCTACATGTGGCCAGCTGCAAGCCAAGAGGGTGTCTGTGCTGCAGAATTTGTCCTTTCCTGGAAGGCTGTGATCAATCCTCTCACCCCACGTAGCACTCTGGGGCAAGGCCCCAGAGCTGGGTAGGGGGCAGAGGGCACAGGTCACTGGCCCCAAGGGACAGTCCTGCCAGCTACGTGTGTGCTTCCCATGCTTCTCCCCTACATCCCAGCCCCTCTCCTGCCTCCCCCCGTCCATCAAAGCTCAGGGCTACGGGAGCTGGAACCCAGCCATACACACCCTCCACTCTCTCTCGAGTGACTGACCCACTGCCCAGCTAGTGAATGAGTCCAGGACCACCACACATTCCTTGCTCCTAGCACTGCCCTGTCAGCGCCAGGGCTGTGAGCTTCCCCCAGCAGTGGTCTCATATGCACACCCCAGCCCTGCCCAGGGAAGAAGTTGCTGTTGGGTGTGACAGGCTGAGTGGAGGCGAGCAAGATGCAGGCTGATTGTGCTGGGAATGGGGCTCAACCCCCTCTAATCCCCACAGCATGTCAGTCTGCAACACTGCCTTCCTGGATGGGTTAATCGTCTCCCAGCCCTGCGCTGCCAACTGCTGCCCTGGGAGGGGCCCCAGGCTGGCATCACTAGGGCTTTTCTTGAAGCTGGGTAGGGCAGTCCCTTTCCTGCCTTCCCCTATCCTTCAAACCTCAGGGCCAAAGCAGCTGGGAACCAGCTGCACAGACCACTCCACTCTGCCAGGAGTGACTGACACACCCCCCCAGCAATGCTGTCAGTGCCAGTGCTGTGAGCTTCCTCCAGCAGTGTCCTGTGAAAACCTGGGCTGTGTGCTTCCCCCAGCAGTGCCTTGTGAGCACCAGGTTTGTGAGCTCTCCTTCCTCCCCCTGAAGCAATTCCCTGTCTGTGCCAGGGCTGTGAGCTTCCCCCCAGTGGTGCCCTCATACGCACGCTCCAGCCCTGCCCAGGGAAGAAGCTGTTGTCGGCTGTAACAGACTGTGTGGAAGCTGCTGGGCGGGGCAGTTATGGATGGAGGTGGAGATGCAGGCCGACCATGTTGGGAATGGGGCTTAACCCTTCCTGCCCCCCACAGCATGTCAGACTGCGAAGCTGCCTGTCTGGCTGGGTTAATCATCTCCCAGCCCCATGCTGCCAACTGCTACTGCTGGTGGGATGTCCTCTGAGCTGTGGCCTTGGGCATGGAGTTGTGTGTGGAGGGGGTATCAGCCTCAGCCAGGGAAGGTGTGAAGCTGGGGAAGGGTTCAGCCGCAGCTGCAGCCGTAGGAGCTCTGACCCCTTTAAATCCTCGCAATGGAAGCCGGTGCAGTCCGGCATGGCGTACTGGCTCTTACCGGTGTAACCTCTGGTTACAAGGCAGGTGAAATTGTTGTAATGAACCATAAAAGCGGTGTCCTTGATGAGACCATGGTTTTTAGTGTCTAGCAAAGTAACGAATTTAAGTTCCTAGGCCAGAGGTGGGCAAACTATGGCCTATGGGGCACATCTGGCCCGCAGGATCATCCTACCAGGCCCCTGAGCTCCCAGCCAAGGAGGCCAGCCCCCAGTCCCTCCTCCACTGTCCCCCCACCCCCACAGCCATGCCACCGCACAGGCAGTGCTCTGGATGGCAGGGTTGTGCACTCCTGCCGGGCAGCACGGCAGTGTGTCTGGCTCTGGCTGGGTGTCGCAGCTGCCAGACATGCTCTGAACGACATTGTAAGGGGACCAGGTCCGGGGGGTTGGATATGGGGTGGAGGGCCCCAGGGGAAAATCAGGGGACAGGGATCAAGGAGCGGTTGGATAAGTGTGGGAGCCCTGGCAGGGCCTGTCAGGGGGCAGGGGTGCAGATAGGGGTCAGTGGATGGGGAACGGTGGAGGTTGGATAGGCTTGGGGTCCCAGGGAGCCTGTCAAGGGACAGGGGTGTGGATAGGGGTCAGAGCAGTCAGGGGCCTGGGAGCAGCTGGGATTGGATAGGGGATGGGGTCCCGGGGTGGTTAGGTATGGGGGGGGGTCCTGGGAGCTGGCAGTCAGGGGACAAGGAGCAGGGGGGGTTGGACGGTTCGGGGGTTCTGAGGGGGGCAGTCAGGGGCCGGGAAGTGGGAGGGGGCAGATGGGGGCAGGGGGCCAGGCTGTTTGGGGAGGCACAGCCTTCTCTTCCTGGCCCTCCATACAGTTTTGCAACCCCAGTGTGGCCTTCGGGCCAAAAAGTTTGCCCACCCCTGTCCTAGGCTCATCTCTTGAAGGTGTTGTGCAATTTCCTTCAAGGAAAAGGACTGACAGGTCAAATATAGATGATCACTTTGCCAAGAAAAGAAGGCAGGGATGGCTAGCTCAGTGGTTTGGCCCTTGGTCTGCTAAACTCAAGGTTATGAGTTCAATCCTTAAGGTGGTCATTTAGGGGATCTGGGACAAAAAAATAGTTGGGGGTTGGCTCTGATTTGAGCAGCAGGTTGGACTAAATGATCTCTTGAGGTTTCTTCCAACCCTGATATTCTATGAACTTTGTGTAGGGTTTTCACTCCTGGGTGATAGAGTGTTTTATTTATGTCTTTCATCATTTTCCTATGTGAGTTCATCTGAGAGCACAGTGATTGTCTGGTTTCACCCACTAAGTTGTTACTGGGACACTGAGTGCACTGGATGAAGTACAGCACATGTTGTGATGGACTCTTGGATCTGGAAAGTTGTGTTGTGGTGAGTGTTGATCATTGTAGCAGTGGAGCTATGTCTGCAGGTTTTGCATCTGTCGTTGTGGCAGGGATGGGTCTGGTGCCACTTTGAGTTGGTAGGTCCTGTATGGAGCTTGCTTCTGATGAGCTTGGCAAGGTTGGAGGGCTGATTATGGGCTAGAGGGTGGGGGAGATTTCTTTCAGAATGTGCTTCCCTATCAAATGTGGGTTGTAATGTAATGATACCCCATATGGGTTCCAGAGTGAGGTAGTAGGTGACAAGTAAGGGTGTGTGGTGGGTGGGTTTGGGTTTTTTTTGTTTGTTTGTTTTTAGGGGTTTTTTTTTGTTTTCATGTATTGAAGAAAGTTCTCTTGGGTATTTGGGTTGCCTGTTCCAAGATGGGATCAACTCCATTGGTGCAGTGTCCTTGTTTAGTGAGGGCAGTTTTAGGGGGGTTAGGTGTGTTCTCTGGACTTTTTCATCAGAGCAAATTCTTTGGAATCTGAGTGCCTGGCTGTGGAAAATAGATGCCAGAACACTAGATGCAAATCCTGCAGACATATCTCCACTGCGAGGAGCTCTTTGGGTCTGTCAGGAGTTTCCCTGGTGTGGGAACTGCTCCAACCTTGCTCTGCCAGACTCTTGGGATGCTGCTGTCCTGGGTACAACCATGCAGAAATTGAAGCAGACAGCTTTTGGGGATTGCCCCAAAGTGAGAGATGAACTGATTGTGGATGTTGCTAGACTGGAGCAGGGGTGCCATTCAGAGAGGATGGGGGGGCACCTCCCCCCCTGCAAGTTTCTCTTGCCAGAGGAACCGGAAGCCCTTAGTTGTGGGCTGAGACGTTGCTGCAGGGGCAGAGCTGTTTCCAAGGAGTTAGACTGGACCAGCAGCTGTTCGCCCCTCCCCCCAGCCACAGGAAATTTTTCCCTGGCTGTGTTGGCTGCTGCGTGTCCAGGAGTGGAACCCCCTACTAGCCTTGGCATCCAGCAGCAGCGCTAGCAGCCCGAGGACCAGAGCGAGCTCAAAGCCCTTCTTGTGGGTAAATAGCTCCTTGTTACCCAGCTGAGATCCAGGACAGAGCCCTTTCTGGTTACCCTGAGCCCAGAGAAGACAGCTGATGAGTGCTGATCTCCTTAAGTCTCTCTGACAAGGCCGGTCAGTTTTATTTTCAGTGTAACAGTGGTGCTGCCCTTAGACAGTTCAGTTGCTCCTGATGGAAATCAGAGGAAGACATTGTACATTGCTCTGCTTAATCAGAAAATACAAATGTTTCCTTTCTGGAGTTAGTCTATGAATCCCTGGGATATTTTTTTTAACAATTCCTGAAGAGCTGTTAATCCCACCAAGTTGTTACAGCCTTAGAACAGGTCTCTTTCCTAACTTCCTTCATATTTGAGTATGGCCTTGAAATGACATTGCTTAGAGGGCAAATGTTCTTAAGAATGTTTAAGACATATAGTGTCATATTATATTTTCATTAGGGCATGGGTCACTGTAGATACATACTCAGGATTTCTATATTATATTATAGAATTTAACAGTTTCCAGAGGCTAAAACAGATTTTTAGATCAGTCATTTGTAAATGCAAGGTCATTTTTTTAAATTTGTTTTTATGTTTTGAATCTTTACACCTTTAGTATCTTGAACTGAAGTGTGTTTTCATTTGTGCTTAAGAAATATCATATGCATTGTATGAACAGATTACAATGTTTAAGACTTTATTTCTAAGTACTGAGTAACTTCATAGGAAAAGAAAATACATTGCCATTGGGAAAAGGTTTTCATCTAATGGAAATACATCTTCAGGTGTCTTAGAGCTGATAGGAAAGCCATGTTGGCCAATCTATTGTAACATTTCCTTCCAATTATCACTTTTAAAGCGTTTGATCTTTCCTTTTTTTTAAGCTAATGCTCAAACCAATTTGTTCTCTACTTTGTTCCATGTTTTAGAAGAATGTCTGACGGGAAACTCTGCTACTTTAGACTTTGTAACTTTTGAATGAGAAATGAGATGTACAAATTGAGAGGCCATATGTTTGCTTGCTTATAATTTTCCAGAATATATATAAATAAATGTATGACACTCTGTGCCCCAGAGCAACATCCTGGCACCCTGACATTCACCATGGTGATATAATTATGTTATGTTTTGCACAAAGTATGTCTCATGAGGTATCATTCTAAACGTCTTAATCTGTTCAACATTAGTATCCTGTTAAGTTGTATGTCCTCTCGTTACATATGAAGTTATAAAGTTTTGCTGTGTATGTGCTACTGCAACATGTTGTGAGGTTGGAAATACCCACAAGCAGCCTTTCAGGTACAAGAAGAAGAAGGCCAGGAACTGGGTACAATAAACATCTCTCAGAGAGAGCACTACGCAATGTGGAGTGTTTGACCCAGTTTTCAGAAAAAAACTTTCCAGCAAGATTGAAAAAGATATAAAAGGGGGGAGTGACATCGTGACTGGACCTTATTCTCCCTACAACACAACACCTGAAAACACCAAAGGAAAAAGACTGAAATGGGGTGAAGTGCCGGTCTCAGGCAGGAAAGGAGGAAACCAGCCTGTGTATGCAAACATAGGCGGCAGGTGTCATAGCTTCTTACTCAGATTTGAACCTTAGCGTTCATAAAATGAGAAGCTAGCATGAAACCTCCAAGCTTAATTACCAGCTTAGATCTGATATCGCTGCCACCAGCCAAGTGATTTCCAGGGCTTGGCTCCCTCTCTGGTCTCCCAAAACCTTCTCTGGGGGACCCCAAGACTCAGAAGCCCTGAGTCTTACCACAAAGGGAAATAAACCCCCTCCCCTTTGTCTCCGCTTTATCTCATCCCTAGCTCCCCTTCCTGGGTCTTATCCGGGCGATCGATACTGCACTTTAAACTCCTTGAATGCAAAACAGAGATGGCAACTTTCCTCTTCCCCTCCTCACTATCTTCCCTGACTATGCAGATTCTCAACCTAGTCAAGCGTAACACAAAGAGATTCCCCCTCCCTTGGTTTCCTTAGCCTTAACCAGAGAAAAAACTCAAAACAGATTTGTAAAAGGAAAGCTTTATTAAAGAATACGAAAGGAAAAAAAAAGACATAAAAATATTCACTGTATCAGGTTGAACAAATACAGGTCAATTGTCTAAAGAAAATATGAATAAACAGCCTTATTCCAAAAATGATATCCAATTGTAAAACTTTCCATGCAAACGTACACACAGTGTAAATACAAAATGAACAATAACAGCCTCATTCATATTTCATCTACCTTTGGCTCAAACTTTGAAACTTGAAGATATAGAAGCTTGAAGATAAAAGATTCTTCTCATTAGCTGAAGCCAGACAAGGACACGACCCAAACATTCCGTCCCTGAGCTCTGAAAAAATCCGGTTTCCTGATGTTGGTCCCTTGTCATGGTGTTTGGTCCTCTTGTTAACCCACTCACTGTACAGTCGGTATGGAAGAAGCGCAATTAACCCCTTAGCCTAATTCTATTTATGACCGCGCTAGGTTTGTACTCAATGTAATTTTGATTTGTGCCTCCCCCACACTCCGCCCTGTAAAGGCCGATATAAAATAAGCTAACACCTCGACACCACAAGATACAAGTGTCAATTAAAAGTGCGAAAAGTCAAAGCTGCCACTGTCCACTGTTCGAATTATACAGTTATTATATTTTGTTGCACCTGTCCTGTGACAAAGTGGGAATTGTTACTTCATGTTTTACTCCTGAAATACTCAGTGGCGCCTCCCTTAGTGTGTTGCCCTCAGTTTCCCTGCAGGTGCCAATTGAATGCTTGGGATTTGGACAAGAGATCAGGTGGCCTCCTTGTCCAGAACACACACAAAGGTCAGAAGGAAGGACGGTCGCGTTGAGGGCTGGATGGTGGAACATGGGAGAGGTCCAGAACTTGGGTCTGGGTTCCCCACCCCAACCCAGACGACCTGACTGAGAGGGTCCTGTTTTCTGTACCTACAAGCTCTGTATTTTAGATTGTGTTCCCTGTGCTAATTAACTTTCTGTTTTTCTGGTCATTTGTCTGAGAGTCATGTCTGTTCTGCAAAGTTGTCGAGTATGGCAGGGACCTCTGGTGTGCCTCCAGGACCCTGCTGCAGACTTGCATCTGGTGGACAAGTCACAGTGTGGAGGGCAGCTGATAATGCTCAGAGGGTAGATCCAGAAGGTGTAAGCTTCTTGCTCTGGAGACAGTATGTTCAGAGAGAGGAGGCCCCCCCAGAGTCCTGACTGGCTTTGTATGGAATAGTTCCAAAGCATCCCAGCATCCCCTTCCACACCATGTGCTTCCTGGAAGTCCGCACAGGCACGGACACTCTCTCCGCATTAGGAAACCACCTGATCTCTTTGTTCTCCAACACCTTCAGTTGGCACCTTGCAGGAGAGCAGCCCAGACCATCAGTTGCCCAGAGACAGGGTTGCAGCCATTCTCTGTGCAGACGGCATCACACTGGCTCTCTAGGGCTCTACAACAATTACACCCCCTTAGCCCATCATCTAGATTCTTGAGAAATGCATAGGGGAAACTTAGGCACCCACACAGTATTCAGAGAAAACATTAAGAACATTGCCACTTAGTAACACCTGTATACGACTAGTTATATACTTTAAAGGGTGTAAAATAATCAAGTATTGTGCTAAACACAATGATACTCCAAACTGACCACCAAATTTAAGTTGCACGTTTTTCCCCTCAGGTGAAGGCTCTGGGGTGGGGCCGGGGACAGGAGCAGCGCCAGTGTTTTTGGTGCCCTAGACAGGGGTCCTTCCGCACTCCCGGTCGGCGGCAATTCAGCAGCAGGGGGTCCTTCCACGCTCCCGGTTTTCGAGGCACTTCAGCGGCAGGTCCCGGAGCAAGTGAAGGACCCGGCACAGAATTGCTGCCAAAGACCCGGAGCGCGGAAAGACCCCCTGCCGTCAAATTGCCGCCAAGGGCCACAAAATGCCGCCCTCCCAAATCCTGGCGCCCTAGGCGACCACTAGGTCGCCTAAATGGAAGCGCCAGCCCTGGCCGGAGATGAGGGGTTCACAGTGCAGGAGGGTGCTCAGGGTTAGGGTGCTGGGGGCGTAGGCTCTGGGGTGGGGAAGGGCTGGAGATAAGGAACTTGGGGTGCAGACAGGCTACCCCAGGGCTAGGGCCAGAGAGGACCCCCCCACCAGGGCCGGCTTTAGGAAGTGCGGGGCCCAATTCGAACAGTTTCAACGGGCCCGGCAGGGATGACTAAAAAAAAAAACCAAACCAAAACAACAACAAAAAACATCTGTAGAAAAACACGTGGGGCTTGTATTCACCAGGCGGTACTCTGAGTCTTTGGCGGCACTTCAGTGGTGGGTCCTTCACTCGCTCCAGGTCTTTGGCAGCACCAAAGGACCCACCACTGAAGTGCCACCGAAGACCCAGAGTAAGCGAAGGACCCGCCACCGAAGTGCTGCTGGAGACCCGAAGCACCTCCAGGTGAGTAGAAATTAAAAAGGCGCCTCTAGCCAGGGAAGGGATTCTCACTGGGTGTGGGGCCCTCTTAGGCGCGGGGCCTGATTCGCGGGAATTGGTGGAATTGGCCTAAAGCCAGCCCTGCCCCCCACCTCCCGGCAGCACACTCACTCTGCACCACAGTCACTGCACATGTTCCTAGGGCCTTTCTCAGGTCCCAAAAGCCCACTCGCCTCCCCTATGGTGGGTACCGTGGGCGGGGGGTTGCCGTCACATGTGGCCTCCTCTGCTGCTGCCCCTCACCATAGCCTCACTGGGGATGGGGGATGGGGCTGCCCCTTGCCCAGCGTGGGGCAAGAGTGGGGACTGCAGGGTGGTGGCTGGGGGTGGGGTGTCACAAAATTCACCCAAGCCTCAGCTGCTCAGGTCTAGGAAGTCCCACGCTCCCATCTCCCCTGTGGTGGGTGCATGGGTGCTGGGGTGGGGGGAGTGACTGCCATCACATGTGGCTTCCTTCCTCCCCTGCTGCAGCCTGCTGCCCCTCACCCTTGCCTCACTGGGGATGAGGCTGCCCCTTGCCCTGCACTGGGCAGGAGTGGGGGCTGCGGGGGCTGGGAGAAAGGGGTGGATCACAGGGTCAAACCTCACCGAAGCCCCAGCAGCTGCTCAGGTCCACTCCAGATGTCCATCTCCTGGCCGGAAGTCCCCTTGGCATCTCCTCCAGGTGGGTGCTGGGCCCGGGGACAGGAGAGAGGGCTCCCAAGCATGTGCGTGCCGCCTCCCCCATACTCTCTCCCTCTCCACCTCCCAGGTGCTCCAACAGTCTGCTGGCGGCTGCCCTCTATAGACTTAGGCAGAAGCAGTGGCAGGCAGCTGGCAGCACAAGCAAGGGAGAGAGGTACGGGCTGTTTTTTTTTCAGGCAGGGATGCTCCGAGATGGGGTTGCGGGGGGACACTCTGGCGCCAGGTCCTGCTCCAGGGGGGGCCAGGGAAGAAACCCAGCTCCAAATATTGGTGGAGCACAGTCCCCAGCCTTGAATATTCCTGTTGTTCGGGCACCACAAGCCCATATAACCTGCCGCCCCTGTATGCAAAAGCTAACTTGCTTGTACTATCTAACTTGGTGAGGTACTGTCTGCAAATCATAACTAGTATATTAGGCTTAGATTGTGCTTTGCTTTATTTCTTATGGTAATTTACTTTGATCTGTTTGCTATCATTTCAAATCTATATTTTGGTAGCTAATAAACCTCTTTATGTTTTATCTTAACCAGTGTGTTTTTGAGTGAAGTGTTTGGGAGCAAATCTCAGATCAGTTAACAAGGCTTCACAAGGGGCAGACTGGGCAATAAATTCATACTGGTCAAGTTTTGACCAGGGCAGGACAGTACAGCTCCAGGCAGGGCCGGCGCTTCCATTGAGGCGAACTAGGCAATCGCCTAGGGTGCCAGGATTTTCGGGGGGGCGGCATTTTGCCGGGGGGGGGGGCGGTGGGGGGGGCGGCAGGCGTCTCCAGTGGACCTGCCACAGTCCTGCCTGCTGACGGTCCGCTGGTCCCGCGTGGCTCCGGTGGACCTCCTGCAGGCACGGCCGCGGCAGCTCCACCGAAGCCATGGACCAATGGACCCTCTGCAGAAATGGCTGCGGCAGCTTCACCAGAGCTGTGGGAGCAGAGCGCGGGGTGGCGAAATGGCCGTGCGCCTAGGGCATGAAAAACTCTAGCGCCAGTCCTGGCTCCAGGGTCCTAGGCTGGGGAGCTGAGGGTATTTTGGCTGGAGTCTCTCTATTGTTGGTTCAGGCAGTGGCTGGCAGAGCATTCGTGAACACAGCTGGGTGTGGCCCCTGCCTATGGATGGTGGTGTGAATGCAAACTTGGAGGGCTTTGAAGCTTGTCACAATATCACAGTGTGAGAGGGAAACCAGACTGATAAAACAGAGCGCTCAGCTGTATCCCAGTTCCAGGTGGCATCCCAGGGGGATCCATCACAAAATGAAAATAAAAAAATATGTGGGTGATTGGTGTGATATTGTAAGGACAATGATATGGAGAAAATATTCTGCATTACACCTCTACCCTGATATAACACAGTCCTTGGGAGCCAAAAAATCTTACCGTGTTATAGGTGAAACTGCATTATATCGAACTTGCTTTGATCCACCAGAGTGAGCAGCCCCCACCCCCATGGAGCACTGCTTTACCATGTTATATCCAAATTCGTGTTATATTGGGTCACGTTATATCAGGGTAGAGGTGTCCTTTTATTTACTGCTTGAAGTTATTTGTTCTTGTATTAAGGCTCCAAAACTGATATAGGAAAGTAAATGCAAAGCAATGCACATTGGAAAACAATACCAGCTATAAATACTAAATGATAGGGTCTAAATTAGCTGTTACCACTTTAGAAAGAGAGCTGGGAGTCACTGTGGATAGTTCTCTGAAAACATCCACTCAATGTGCAGGGGCAGTCAAAAAAGTAAACAGAATATTAGGAGCCATTTGGAAAGCAATAGATGAGACAGAAAATATCAAAAGCTCTCGGTTTACATTTCACTGCAGGGTATGAAAATGGTGGCCCGTACGGGGCTCGAACCCGCGACCTTGGCGTTATTAGCACCACGCTCTAACCAGCTGAGCTAACCGGCCCTGTGGGTTTTGGCTTTCTTGCAGAGCCTGTTCTGCAGGCTGCCTCCTGTATCACTGCACACGACACCTTTGCTGAGCCCAGCCCTGACGGCCAGCTGCTCAGCAGGATCCCTGAAGACATAAATTGAGTTAACCCACACTTAAAGTGCAGATGAGGGCTTAGGTATATGAAACGTTTGGGAGAGGTAAGAGGAACAGTGTGAAGGCAGACTAAGATTCATTCAGGTGTTTAGGCTCAAGGCATTGGGACTGGCCTTACTGCACCCTACAGGCTCAGGAACGAAAAGGCACATAAAAAAAAGATATTTATTTATTAAAATTTCTTGACTCGAGAGTGTATAACTCATGATTTTAGAATTCTTATCGTTGTAACGATATCTCGGGGTTGTAGATGTATGTTGATTACATTTTGAAAGGCAAAACTATGAATGAGTTGAACAAAGAATTAGATCAGTCCCTCAGGATAAGTACATTGGTTATTAGCCAAGCTAATCAGGGATGTAGGCCCATGCTCTGCATGTCTCTAAACTATCCTTTGACTGCCAGATGCTGGGAGTGGATAATGGGATGGTTCACTGAGTCTAATCATAGACTCATAGACTTTAAGGTCAGAAGGGACCATTATGATCGTCTAGTCTGACCTCCTGCACAACGCAGGCCACAAAATCTCACCCACCCATGCCTGTAACAAATCCCTAACCTATGTCTGAGCTACTGAAGTCCTCAAATTATGGTTTAAAGCAGGGGTCTCAAACACATGGCCTGCATGAGGCCCATGGGGCTATTTCCTCAGACCCGCCCCCCCGGCCTACCTCTAGGCCAGGGGTAGGCAAACTACAGCCACAGGATTGCCCCCGCTTGAGCCCCATGCCACTCCCTGAAGCAACTGGCATCACATCCTTGCAATGGGAGAGGGTCATTCCCTTAGAACAGGGATTCTCAAACTGGGGGTTGAGACCCCTCAGGGAGTCGTGAGGTCATTACATGGGGGATTGCAAACTGTCAACCTCCACCCTAAACCCCACTTGCCACCAGTATTTATAATGGTGTTAAATAGATTAAAAAGTGTGTTTAATTTATTAGGGGGGGTCGCACTCAGAACCTTGCAATGTGAAAGGGGTCACCAGTAAATCAGTTTGAGACCCACTGCGCTAGAAGCACCTGGCATTGGCTGCTGTCAAGATAGATTAGGCTCTCTATTGGTCTGACCCACAATGGCAGTTCTAATTTTCTGCAAAAATGACAATCAATTTTTTCCCAGAGAGAAAGACGTTATAGGAGACAGTGTCTTCACTGTACTGAATAGTTGTGAATCAAGCTGTACACAACGACATGCAGAAAAACACTAAGGGCTAGACTGAGAGGCAGAATAACAGTTGCAGAAATGCTGTCCCCATTGGTGGATCGACTCCAAACAAAGTTTTGACACTAGGCCAGAAATTCTGTCAGCTCTAAAATGAGAAGAAAAAATTAAATTTAAAAATTCAGGGAATCCCAGCAGCAGATAAGACAACTTGGGAAACTGCTCGGAGACTCTATGCATTCAGATACAGTGATAGGGGATTCTTGGTTTCTGAGGGGATATAGGTAAAATATTTCACTGAACTAAGTTTCGGGGATTATCTACACTGGCAAGTTAAAATGCTCTTAACTTGCTGGCTCAGGGGTGTGAAAAATCACACACATACACACACAGCACAACAAGTTTGAGCACTTTAAAGCGTTGTTGTGGACAGGCTCGGCTCCCAGTGCTCAGAGCTAATCCCCTTGTCGAGGTGGATTATCAGGAGCACTGACACCCGCGGCAGCGCTTTGAACTTTGTAGTGTAGACATAGCCCCCGTAGGTTTGGTCAGACAAAGGGGAGTTGCATTGACTAGGCATTGGGATGCCTGTGCCTTTAAGAACGTAGCCCTGGGAAGCGGATGCTGAGCGGTGCTGTCTGTGAGAGGGGAAACAAAAGCCCCTTTGCCCCCCTCCCATTTTTGCAAGCGCTGGTGTCTCAGCCCCACTGGGGTAACTGCTACCCCTGTGCCCCCGCCTGTGCCGGGTTTTGCCCTCTGCCACCTTCTACCAGCGCCTCACTGCTGGGTTTAACTCCGCTCCCCCCTCCCCGGTTCCTGATTTTGCCCTTTAGCCCCTCTCCTAATGCTGCCTCCAGCTGCCGGACCCCCCGATCACCCCCTGCTCAGACCCTGGCCACCCTCCTGCTGCGATTCGCCCCCTTTGCCCCTTTTTAATCCCTGTCAAAGCAGCCCGGGAATCTTAAGGCCAATAAGGGCAGGGTGAAGGGCAGTGGCTTCAGCTGATGTACTGAGCATGCTCAGTATACTGTGCCTGGCACATTATCCGGGAGAGCTCGTTACTACAATGCTGGGTATCATGTGATAAGATAGGTCAGCGGGTTAGAGCAGCGTGCTGATAACCCCGCGGTTGGGGGATCGATCCCTGTATGGTCCAAAGTTGGTTTTTATCCTCTGGTATGAAATACAGACGTTAAGAGCTGTCCCTGCTCTTTGTGTTTTTACTTTCAAACATTGGGGGTAGCCATGTTAGTCTGTACCCACAAAAACAACAAGGAGGTCAGTGATACTTAGGTGGGGAGGGACAGCTCCACGATTTGAGCATTGGCCTGTGATGTGAGTTCAATCCTTGAGGAGGTTATTTGGGGATTTATTTGGAGATTGATCCTGCTTTAAGCTGGGGGTTGGACTAGATGACCTCCTGAGGTCCCTTCCAACCCTGATGTTCTATGGCACTTTAAAAACTAACTGATTTATTTGGATATAAACTTTCGTGGGTAAAAAACCTCACTTGGAGTCAAAGTTACAGATGCAGGCATTATATAATGACACATGAAGAGAAGGGAGAATCTCACAAGAGAAGAACCAGTGTTGGCAGGGCCAGTTCGATCAGGGTGGATGTAGTCCACTCCCAATAATAGATGAGGAGGTGTCAATTCCAGGAGGGGCAAAGCTGCTTTTGTGATGAATCGGCCACTCCCAGTCCCTATTCAAGCCCAAATTAATGATGTTAAATTTGCAAATGAATTTTAGTTCTGCTGTTTCCCTTTGAAGGCTGTTTCTGAAGTTTTTTTTGTTGAAGAATAGTGACTTTTAAATCCCTTATTGAATGTCCAGGGAGATTAAGGGTTCACCTACTAGCTTTTGATTGTTACCATTCCTGATGTCCGAATTGCATCCATTTATTCTTTTATGTAGGGTTTGGCCAATGTACCTGGCAGAGGGGCATTGCTGGCATATGATGGCATATATCACATTAGTAGACGTGCAGGTGAATGAGCCCTTGATGGTGTGACTGATGTGGTTGGGTCCTCTGGTGGTGTTGCTAGAGTAGATATGGGGACAGCGTAGGCAATGAGGTTTGCTACAGGGATTGGTTCATGGTGTGACATTATTGATATAAACTGGGACCATATAGAACATGGTTTGCAACCAAGGTCCTGTAGTGGCACCAAATCTTATGTAAAGGGGGACATATAAGGTGTCTAAGACCAGGTTACGGGTTACCGATTATGATTATGCTGTCTGTATGTCTGTATCATTTTGTAGTTGAAGTTATGAGTATTGGCTGTATACTGTCTGTATTTCAAATTTGTGCTGTAGTTCTGGGAAAAATCCCAGGTGAGTTAGTTGGTGTTAGCTCTGCCTAGCCTGCTTGATGGCCCATTAAGGACCATCAGCTACACAATTAACCCAATGAGAGGAGGCAGATATGCCTTGTAACTCAGCAGGGTGTGTGGGAACTTGCCCATGTGACTGCAGACTCCATTTTGCTGTAATTTTCCACAGTAAAAACAAAGACGTGTTCTTACACCTGGAAGAGCCTATATAAGGCTGATGCCTCATCTCCATCTTGTCTTCAATCCTGCTTCCTACCTCTGGAGGGACTTTGCTACAAGCTGAAGCTCTGCACAAGGGACTGATGACCCATCCCAGCTGGGGATGTACTCCAGAGACTTGATTTGAACCTGTAGATTACTCCATCACTGCTGCAAGCCTGAACTAAGAACTTTGCCATTACTGTTTGTAATTATTCCATTTAACCAGTTCTAGCTCTCATGTCTACCTTTTTTCCCTTTATGAATAAACCTTTAGATTTTAGATTCTAAAGGACTGGCAACAGCATGATTTGTGGGTAAGACTGAAGTGTATATTGACCTGGATCTGGGGCTTGATTCTTTGGGATTGAGAGAACCTTTTTCTTTTACTGGGGTGTTGGTTTTCATAGCCATTCATCCCCAGGACGAGTGGAAATGGTGGTGATACTAGGAGACTGGAGTGTCTAAGGAAATTGCTTGTGTGACTTGTGGTTGGCCGGTGGGGTGAAACTGAAGTCATTTTTGTCTGGTTGGTTTGGTTTCTCTTAGAGGTGGAAAAACCCCAGCCTTGGGCTGTGACTGCCCTGTTTGAGCAATTGGTCCTAAATTGGAAAAATGAATCCTGTGGCACCTTATAGATTAACAGACGTTCTGGAGCATGAGCTTTCATGGGTGAATACCCATGACATGCATCTGACAAAGTGGGTATTCACCCACGAAAGCTCATGCTCCAGAACGTCTGTTAGTCTATAAGGTGCCACAGGATTCTTTGCTGCTTTTACAGATCCCGACTAACATGGCCACCCCTCTGATACTTGGTCCTGAATTGGCACTCTCAGTTGGGTCCCGCCAGAACCACATCGTCACACATGGGTTGGCGTCTCTGTGGTGTGGTGTGTAGTTCCTGGTGAGTATGTGCTTCAAGTTGTGGGGTTGTCTGTAAGGGAGGACTGGTCTGCCTCCCAAGGTCTGTGAGAGTGAGGGATCCTTTTCCTGGATAGGTGGTAGATCGTTGATAAAGTGCTGGAGAGTTTTTAGCAGGGGGCTGTATGCAATGGCTGTGACAAAGTGGGACTGTTCTTAATGTTTCCTCTGAATACAGTGTGGGTACCTCAGTTTCTGCCAGACACTCCGTCTCCTGGCAACTAATGACCTTCCCCCCTGCTAAACGTGTGGGAGAACAAAGAGATCAGGTGACCTCCTGGCCTGGAGAAGAGACAAAGCCCAGAAAGGAGAGGCTTGAGGGAGTTTCAGTTGGGAGCTGGCTGGGGACGGGAAGTGAGGGTTGTCTGGCTCACTGGGCCCCAGAATGGACCTGGCTGAGGGGTCCTATTCTCTGTACCTACAAGCTCTGTTTTAGACCGTGTTCCTGTGATCTTCCTGTTTTACTGGCTGGCTGAAAGTCACATCTGACTGCGAAGTGGGGGTGCAGGACCCTGGGTGGACTCTCTGTGGGAAGTGCATGGAGGGGCAGAGGACGCTAAATGCTCCAAGGTCAGACCCAGGAAGGTGAAGCCGTGTGAGCTTCTTGCCCTGAAGAGAGTCTGCTCCAAGGGAGAGGAGGCTCCCCAAAGTCCTGACTGGCTTTGTGGGTAGCAGTTCCAGAGCATCGTCCGGGGATTCTGTGACAATGGCCAATGGTGTTCTGTTATTTTCCTTGTTAGCCCTGTCCTGTAGTAGGTGATTTCTGGGTACCTGTCTCGCTCTGTCAATCTGTTTCCTCACTTCCCCAGGTCGGTATTTTAGTTTTAAGAATGCTTGATAAAGATCTTGTAGGTGTTTGTTTCTGTCTGAGGGGGTGGAGCAAATTCGGTTGTATCTTAGGGCTTGGCTGTAGACAATGGATCATGTGATGTGTCCTGGATGGAAGCTGGAGGCATGTAGGTAAGTATAGCATCAGTAGGTTGCTGGTATAGGGTGGGGTTTATGTGACTGTAGCAGGGTGGACTCCTGCTCTGGGAGAGAGGGGGTTAAAACAGCCCTGGCAAGGGGCCTAGCTGGAGCCAGAAGCCTGGGCTGATGGCGGGAGTGGCTGCAGCTGGGGGCCATGCCCCAAACTGAGCAACAAGGCTGTATAAGAAGGCCAGGGGAGCCAGAAGCAGAATGAGTCTTCCTCTGGCTGTAGAGAGAGAAGGGCCTGG
>NC_133779.1:55772752-55776094 GCF_003597395.2 Chelonoidis abingdonii | reverse complement strand
CCTGCCTGGAAAGCCCCAGGCTGTGGCCTAGGATTAGGCCAAGAGGTACTGGGGTTGCAGGGTGCAACCCAGGGGTAGGCCAAGGCAGCAGGTCCAAACCCCTTTGCTGATGATGAGTGGCTGATACTGCAGTCTGCCACAGGGAATGGGGCTAGACAGTGACTGGCAGTAGCCAATACTGAAGCAAAGGAGGGATAGAGGATGGGGGGTTCCCAGGGAGGGGAAACCCTAAGGAAAAGGGGTTGCTGCCAGGGGGCCGAACCCCATGTAAAAGGGCACCGGGTCCTGGGAGTGACACGGGGGCCAGCCGGGACAGGTGGATTACTGGCCTGCAGAGGGCACTCAGAGCTGGAACATTGAGCTAATTCCCAAAGTGACCAGCAGGAGGCGCTGCAGGGGTAAGCGCACCCGTTTACAGTGACCATCACTTATTAGCACTGTAGTGTCCAGGAAGTGGATCTCTTGTGTGGACTGTCCAGGCTGAGGTTGATGGCGAGGTGGAAATTGTTGAAATCCAGGAGGAATCCTTCAAGGGCCTCCTTTCCATGAGTCCATATGATGAAGATGTCATCAGTGTAGCGCAGGTAGAGGGGACGAGAGCTAGGGGACGAGAGCTAAGGAAGCATTGTTCTAAGTCAACCATAAAAATGTTGGCATACTGTGGGGCCATGTGGGTACCCATAGCAGTGCCACTGACATGAAGGTGTAAGCTGACCCTAAATCTGAAATGGTTGTAAGTGAGGACAAAGGGGTGGAGGGTCCTGAGGGGTAATCAGGAGACAGGGAGCAGGGGGTGGTTGGATGGGGTGGAGGTTCTTGGGGGTGGTCAGGGGACATAGAACATGGGGGGGTGGATAAACAGGAGTCTCATGGAGTGGGGATGTGGATAAGGGTCAGGGAATGGGCAACGGAGGGAATGGATAGGCATGGGGCCCCAGGGGGCCTGTCAGGGGGTGGGGTGTGTGGATAGGGGTCCGGGCAGTCAGGGAACAGAGAGAAAGGAGGTTGTATAGGGAGTAGGGTCTCAGGAAGCGGTTAGGGGACAAGGAATGAGGGGCATTGGATGGGTCAGGGGTTTTGAGGGGAGTGGGAAGTGGGAGGGGGTGGATAGGAGGCAGGGGCCAGGCTGGTTGAGGACGCACACCCTTCACTACCTGACGCTCCATACAGTTTTGCAATGTGGCCGTCGGGCCAAAAACTTTGCCCACTCCTGGGCTAGACGGACCCAGTATGGCCATTCTTATGGTCTTATGTTTCCCATAGAACAGCAGTGACACCGGGTGGCCAGTTTGAGTAATGCACCGAGTTTGTTTCCCACGAAGCGGTAGTTTCCCATGGAGCGGTAGTGACACCTAAAGGCATGTTTAGGTAATTCAGACTGTTTACACTAAATTACACCAATTGGCTATGGGGAGTTTTTCTTGCTTAGTTTTACATTTGGTCAATGGGGGGAGGGGCAGGTGGGTCAGATCTTCATGGATTCCAAGGACAGAAGAGACCATTACGATCATCTAGTCTGACCTCCTATATAACACCGGCCAGAGACTTTCCCCAAAATAATTCCTTGGGCAGTATTCTTGCTGCCAAATGCACTGGAAGGTAGTTGCAGGGATGGGATGAATACTGTTCTTATACATGCCCCTTTCCATGGTTGCCTCCTGAGGTCTGCTGACAGGAGCTTTAGGAGATGTGCCAGGAGAAGGGCAAGGAGTATTGCATCATTGACTTTCTGCTGTACTGCAGCCCATCACTCTAACATTTGAGTGCCTTCAATATAGAATTGCCAGCAAGAGTGAAATCCCTACCAGATGTCATGGAGTCTCTGGCACTTTGCCCTCTTAGGTCTCAGGTGTCTGCTGGAGGAAGGGCCATGAGCCACCCCTGGGGCTGACACACACAGGTGGTCAGACTAGAACAGGGGTTCTCAAACTGGGGGTCAGGACCCCTCAGGGGGTCACAAGGCTATTAGATGGGAGGGTCGCAAGCTGTCAGCCTCCACTCCAAACCCTGCTTTGCCTCCAGAATTTATAGTGGTGTTAAATATATTAAAAAGTGTTTTTAATTGATAAGGGGGTGGGTCGCACTCAGAGGCTTGCTATGTGAAAGGGATCACCAGTACAAAAGTTTTTGAGCCACTGGACTAGAAGATCTGGTGAGTCTTTCTGGCTCTGTGCCCTAGAGAGAGCTGTGAAGGCTGCTCTGCTGTCTGAACAACAAAGCCAAATGCACTGAAATTTGAAAAGGAGTCAGGCCCCTGGTGCCAGGCGTGAAACAAAGGCCTGGGGGTGATGAGGTGGACACTGCTCACAGGTCCAAAAAAAATGGAGGTAGTCACGTTTCCTCTGTTCAGAGATATCATGCCAGCCGGCAGGAGCCGGGTGTCTGTAATAAGCTGCAGTGCAAGCAGTGTGGTAAGAGGTGGCACGCCAGCCAGACATGTCACAGGGCCCCACAGCACACTGCAGGGCACACCCAGAGGAAGCCATCAGTGCCTACAGGCAGGAGCCAGGGGAAGCATCGGGCTCAGAGGCTGGTTGTCCCTGGAAGGAGGGAGGTGGGAAATGGAGCATTTCACAAAAGAAACCTGGTGCTCTTCACCTTTTATTATTATTGGGGGCCCCCAAAATGTTCCTGCTTAGGGCCCCCAGTGGGGGCCTGTGCTGGGGCATGACCAGAGCTGTCCTCCCCCTGCTCTGGTAACAGAAAGGTAAAAGATGTGTCATTGACTGCGGAGGGGCCGTGGCATGATCTCTGAGGCAGGTTCCAGAAATAGTTCCAAGGCTAATATTAGGGGAACCAAGGGATGTTTACAGACTTGCAGTAATGGCATCTGGGTGCTGGCCCTCTCCCGGTCACCGTAATGTTCGATAGTATCTGTTTCCCTTTGGCATTAATGGTAAAGGAAGGAAATGCACCCCCCTGCCCCGCAGTGGGCAGAACTGGGCTGTACAAACTGAATCTGGATGGCCATGCACTGTCCTACAGCCCAGGTAGGGGAGGAGAGGGGGAATTGAAAGAATACCAAGAGTATGTTGTGCAGACATAGATGTGATAAAAGGCATCACAGCAAGGCCAGTTGTGTCCGACAAGGCCGTTCCTATCTTGTGGAAGGCCAGGCCTGCACCCTGCACTTGCTGAGAGCCTGTGGAGACAGTCAGATGAATAACAAAGGCAGGGAAGAGTCTCACCTGTGGAGTTCAGTGCATGGGCTGCAGTGTAAGATTAGTGGGTGAGTGTTCTGCTGGGGGGGGGGGGGAAAGGGGGGTTGGGGGGGCGGCACACAACCGTGTACGGGTGTGTACAGTGTGCTGTGACGCGCCGCGCTGAGAGCGCGTACGAGCT
>NC_133779.1:55706119-55771893 GCF_003597395.2 Chelonoidis abingdonii | reverse complement strand
GGGGGGGGGGGGGGGCAGGGAGGGGTTCCCCCTCCCCTTCTCCCCGGGGGCTCACTGCTGCCAGTGGGGAGAGGGCTGGGGGGGGAGTCCTCCTCTCTGGCCCCCTGTCCCAGCCCCAGGGCAGCCTGTCTGCTGCATTCCAAACTCCTCATCCCCAGCCCAGCCCCATGCCCCACACCCCCTCCCATACCCCAACCCTCTGTCGCAGCCCAGAGCCCACACCCAGCACCCAAACCCCCTCCCAGAGTCTTCATCCAGCACCCAAACCCCCTCCTGCACCCCAAACCCCTGCCCCAGGCCAGAGCCCATACCCAACACCCAAACTCCCTCCCAGAGCCTGTACCCCAAACCCCCTCCTGTACCCCAACCCCCTGCCCCAGTCTGGAGCCTGCACCCAAACTCCCTCCCAGATCCCGCACCCCTCCCACACCCAAACTTCTTCCTAGAGCCTTAGGTAGGTGTGGGGAGGGGACAGGACTTGGACCCATTCTGGGCACGACCAAAAATTATATAAACCTGCCACTTCGTTTGTGCCTTAGGGTCTGGAGTTATCGCACCACAAAGCTCACTGGGGGCGACATGGGTAGAGTTCCATGAGCAGCATCGTGGGCAGGACAGTGACAAATGGGCCCAAAGTTGGTTTTAGTGGCAGGCTTTAGATCATGATATTGCAGTGGAAAGTAGCCGGTGTGAAACAGGCCGGAATGAGCACCATGTCACCAGAGGAGGGGGCTGCAAAGCTTTGGAAACAGCAGCATGTGGGCTTGCAAAAAAAAATACGCTAGGTGCTGCACATGGCAACAACCATTGCTGGTCAAACACCACCAGTGCAGGCCCTTACGTTGTGCTGTCTGTGGCTTGCTGAGGCACTCGGTTCAGACACCTGCCCACAAAATGTGGCTGAGAATTTTCAGACATTTCTACAGCCAAACTGTGTGAAACCTGCTAGATTGGCCACCCATCACCCAATGGCCTGGCAGACAGAGCTGTCACTAGGATATGGCAAATAGCGGTGATCGCTCCAGGGCCCATGCTTTGGGCGGCCCTGTGCTTCATGAGGAGGCGGGCGGGCAGCGAGGAGGAACCACCCTACCAACCTCCCTCTCCCCGCAGCACCTCCTGCCCGGTGGCAGGCCCTGCTGATCAGCACCTCCCCATCCCTTCATAGACTCATACACTCATAGGTCAGAAGGGACCAATATGATCATCTAGTCTGACCTCCTGCACAAGGCAGGCCACAAAACCCTACCCATACACATTTATAACAACCCCGAATGAAATCGTCAAAATTATGAGATTTGAAGACCTCAAGCTGCAGGAATCCACCAGCAAGCGACCCATGCCCCACGCTGCAAGAGAAGGAGCGAAAAACCTTCCCAGGCCTTCTTGCCAATTCTCGCGCTGGAAAAGAAAATCTCCCCCGACTCACCAAATATGGCGATCAGGCTAAAACCTGAGCAATGTGGCAAGACTCACCAGCTAGCACCCAAGAAAAGGAATTCTCATGCAGTAACTCAGTTCCCCATCCCATCCAACTCCCCTCCATAGACCCATTGAAGCAGTACTTCTGCGCATAATCCAAAATCAATTGCCCATATAAACTATCCATCATAACAATCCCCTCCATGATACTTATCAAGCTAGTCTTAAAGCCAGATATGATCTTTTGCCCCCACTACTTCCCTCGGAAGGCTGTTCCAGAACTTTCACTCCCTAATGGTTAGGAAACCTTCCTCTAATTTTCAAGTCTAAACTCCTAAATCCAGTTTGTACATTCGCCTGCAGGTGCTAATTACACTAACCAAGTAATCCTCTCGCCTCCAAGCGGTAATCCACTGATGAAGTATGTATGATATGGGAGCAAGCTCTCCGAGCCTTCTTTGCAGCCTGAACAGCAACATCGTTGAGTCTCTTTCATGAAGCAGATTCATCCTCATCATCCTATAGCCTCCTGACCCTGTTCAGTTGAATTCATTCCTTCTAAACATGGGACAACCCGAACTACACACCATATTCCAGGTGGTTCACCACGCGTATAACGGCACTAACACCTCCTTATCCTTGTGCTGAATACCATCCCCCCCCTGAAAAATGGGCCCCACCCCCTAAAAAAAAAAACCGCATTTTGCTTTTTTTAACAGCCATACTCACATTGGCGCTCATAGTCACTCGCTAATCAACCAATACCCAGGTCTTCTCCTCCTCCGTCGTTTCCACTGCTGCGTCCCCAACGTATATCTAAAATTCTTATTATTAACCCTAAGTGATGACCTGCACCTTTCACTATTATATTTGCATCCTATATATTACTCCAGTGTACAAGTGTCAATCTTCCTGTAATAGTATCCCGGTCCTTCTCCGTGTTAGCAATACCTCCTACAGCTTTGTGTGTCATCTACAACTTTATATCACATTCCCGCTCTTTTGTGGCGCAAGGTCAGTAAATAAATACGGTTTAAATAAGATCGGTCCCAAACCCGAATCCCTTGAGGGACTTCCGCTAGTAACCCCTTCCCAGCCTGAACAGTTCAACTCCCTTAAAGAGTACGACCCGCTGGAGTCTCCCCTTTAAACCACATTCCTTATCCACCTTACAACTTTCACCATTCCATGCCCCATCTTTTTCCAATTTAACTAACAGTTCCCCATAGCGGAAACCCGTGTCAAACGCGCTTACTGAAATCGAGGTAAATTAGATCTGCCGCATTTCCTATGTCTAAGTAATCCGTCACCTTCTCCAAAGAAGGGATCAGGTTGGTTTGGCACGATTCTACCTTTGGGTAAATCCATGTTGCAAACTAATCCCATCCCAATTACCATTGACCTCAATGTCCTTAACTACTTTCTCCCTTAAAATTTTTTCCAAGACCTTACACACGACAGACGTCAAGCTAACAGGCCTATAATTACCCGGATCACTTTTATTCCCTTTCTTAAAAATAGGAACTACGTTAGCAATTCTCCAGTCATACGGCACAACCCCCGAGTTTACTTCCTCCCAGCGCCTACCGCCGATCAGCTGTTTGTAGGCACTGGGGAGAGAGGAGAAGCGAGGATGCAGCGTGCTTGCGGGAATGGGCAAAACTGAACAGGGAAGATGTGGGGCAGGGGTGGGGCCTTGGGGGAAGGGGTGGAGTGGGGGCAGGGCCTGGAGAGAGCTGACAGAGAGCTCCCCCTTGCAGATAGAAACTCGGTACCTATGTCCTGGCCCAGCACCCCCCTAGGGACAGCCCTGCTGGCAGAGCACTATGTGCAGACACAGAAATGAGCGTTAGACAAAACCATGGAGGCCCCAGCCACACTGCAGCATGAAGATTCTGGTCTCACAGATGTCGCCGCAGAATCTGCCAGTCTGAAACCTCCTGCAAAGCTGGGTATCCTGAAGGTGTCAATTACCAACTGGATTGGATTTACTCAGACTAGACTTGCTGGGAGCACTCAGAAAAGACAATGAACAGTGAGCGATTTCCTGCCTTGGGCAGACAGCAGGGGTAGAAAGGTACAGGGGAGGGAGACGTGGGCAAAGGGGGATGAACCCAACAGTGGTAGAGGTGGAAGGGGAGATAATGAAGAAGCACGTTGATCAGCTGTCCGAGATAAAAGCTCAGTGCAGGTGAGCGCCAAAGGCCAGGTGTCGTTCATGCATGGCAGGCACCATCAGCCCCAGCAAGAAGGGGAATGATATGGCTGTTCACTCCCCACCATGCTCAGTTCTGTGAAATGGGCCATCTCACATGTTCCAGGACAGCTGCCTGCCTGACTCCTCCCAAGCACAGGGCTGGTCCAATGGCCCCTAGCTGTAGGTGCCAAAGGCTTCATCTGGCGTGTCCTTCATGTGCTGTTGGGCACTCTGGCAGTCCAGGGCGGCGTGCCCACGTTACCACACTGCAGCTTGTTACAGACACCCTGTTCCTGCTGGTATGATGCCTTGACAAGCAGAAACACAGCTCCCTCATTTTGTCTGGGTTCCGTGAGCGGTGCTGACCTCCTTCCCAGGCTGGGTTCATGGGCCAAGCTTGTTTTCAGATTTTGGCACATTTGTCTTTGGGGGTTCTAGATAACAGAGGAAACACCACAGCTCGCTCTATGCAATGTTCAATGGGCATTCCCTTCAATCTGGGGGTTTTACTCCAGAAATAAACTGATATCTGGGAGCCTCCATCAGAAAATTACCAGAACAAGAAGTTACAGACAGGTGTTTCAGGCTTGCCAAAATTCAGAAATACTGTACGCTCTTCTTCTAGTTCCATGGCCACCAACCAGTAGATCGCGGAGCCTCTCACAGGTTGATCGTGGAGCCTCTCACAGGTGATCTCAGTCACAGTGGCTGCTAACCCTCCTGAAGTCAAACCAGGAGATTGGTTGCTAACAGTCCAGTGGTGGCCTGCCCTGGCCCCAGGCACTTCCGGAAGCAGCTGGCATGTCCGGCAGCAGCTCCTGGGGAGAGGGGCAGGAGATCTCTGCGCTCTGCCCTGGTCTGCAGGCATTGCCCAGCCCACGCAGCTCCCATCGGCCAGAAACGGGAAACCCCAGGAGCTGCTGCTGTACATGCTGGCTGCTTCCAGGAGTGGCGTGAGGCCAGGGCAGGCAGGGAGTCTGCCTTAGCCCTGCTGCATCACAATCTGGGAGCTGCCTGAGGTAAGTGTCTCCTGGCCAGAGCCAGAACCCCACACTCCATCCTGCACCCCAATGTTCTGCCTCTCACACTCTGAACCCCTCAGCCTGCACCCACTCCCTCACCCCAACCCCTATCCCAGCAGAGTGAAAATGAGTGAGTGGGGGAGAGCGAGCGATGGAGGGAGGGGGGATGGAGAGAGTAGGGCGAGGCCTTGGAAAAGGGCCAGAGCAGGGACGGGGCCTCAGGGAAGGGGCAAGGCAAGGGTGTTTGTGTGAATACTGTTGTTTGTACATTTTCTTTGAAGTAGATCCTGGGTTGCACTTAAATTCAAAAAGTGATCTCGTGCTTAAAAAGGTTGGAGACCACTGTTCTAGCTGGTTTTTTAGCTGAAACTTGTACTGTTCCGTTTTTAAAAATGGTGTTCAGAACCCAGACCCTGCTTTGTAAGGGTGTGGCTGTGCTCAACACTGCAACATCTAACAGATTTAGGAACCTAAGTCTCATTTTCAAGAGGGATTTAGGCACTTAAGAGTCTAACTCCTATTGCCTGTCAATGTCCCTTCAAAATCTATGTCTAGCTCACCAGATTCTTGTGGAGAATGTAAATTTTTAAGTGCCATAAGAGATGTTTTTCCCACCAATGTTAGGAAAATGGCCCTTTGTGTGCCAATATGTTCTATAGCAGTTGCATAAATATACTGCTCAAAACATGCCCTTCCAAAAGTGGTTCAGTTTAAATTCCTGCTCATGCCCCAGCTGGGTGTTATGCAGAGCAGTGACCTGAGGTGTGGCTGCTAGGCTGGAATGTCCTGGTCCTTTGGGAGCAGCACATTGGTGACTGCTGGGATTGTGCAGTGGACCAGGGGTGGGTGTTCCAGGGGGATGCTTGGAGGCTCGGGGACTGGGGAGCTCAATGCCCTTTACAGAGACAGCAGGGCAGGGCCTGCATAGGCTGAGAGGAGAGGGCTTGAATTGCCTGTGGCTGGTGGAGGTGGGAGCTCACGCCAGGTAGCCACAGACAAGGCTCCTCATGCTAAGAACGGTGGGGGAGGGGGATAACAGCTTGGCCCCCCATCACAGAGCAGCTCCCGGAGCAGACAGTACTAGGCCTGAGGCACTGGGCAGTCATTTGCTCCACTGCAAAGCGACTCCAAAGTGGGGTACAGGGTCCTGGCCTGCCTGGCAGCACTCATGCCCACCCTTCCTGGATGTAAATGGTGCATTGCAGTGAGGAGCCCAATGCAGACCTGGCAGCACAGCAGCAGCCAGCTGACCTTGTCCATGTGCCCAGACCTTCGGTGTCCAGCTAGACGAGGCTGTAGGCAGAGTTCTGAGCGGGACACATGCCACAGCCAAATGCCCTTGGTCTGAGCTTGTATCGTGGAGCCCAGCAAGAACTCTGGGACAGGAGAGATGTGATCCAAACACATGCACACAGCCACAGAGCACAGTGCCAGCAAGGGCGGGAGAAACCCAGAGCGCAGCCAGACAGATTGGAGCAGCAGACCAAGGGCCAGCGCCTGAGAACAGAGATCCTGAGACCCCTACCACCTGTCGCAGCACTGCCCAGGCTCCATCGCACGCACAAGCGCTGTTCCCTGGCTCTGTGTTTTCACTATAAATGTATCTCAGGGCTGGAGGCAGGGGCATGCACAAGGAGGGCAAGCAGGGGCACAGGCCCCCCAGTAGAACTCCTCTGGCCTTGGATGCTAAGGGATGTCTCACCTGGTCGGGGTCCATAGTGGGCTGGGAGGTTTCCAATGCTTTGGGCAAACCAGGGTCTGTGGTGGCTTCTGAATAGAATCTGTTCCAGCCCCTGACATGTGCTGGGAGTATTAGCAGAGATCTTGTGTTTATCAATTCTGCTGCAGCTCAATGGCTTTGGCATGGCTCTGGGCCACATCCCCAGAATGCTCTCTCCCCAGAAAATTAAAAAAAGAAATAACCTTTTGTGTGTGGATACAAGGCAGCCTTTGCCAAAAAACAAAAACAAAAAACCTTTAGATATATTGGAAAAACATTCCCGTGTAGACAAGCCCTGATATTATTTTTAATAGCACCATCTGGTAGTTCCCAGATGTCTGCTTCACCAAAAAATCCTCTTTATATAAGAAAAATAAAGTAGAGCTAAGCAGAATTCCCAGAGCAAAACATTCAGTTAGTAGCTTAGTTGCTGTCATGTCTTGATTAGCTCTGGTATATCACTAAGTGGAGAATAGGCTGTCCATCTAGGTGCCAGAGAACTAGCCATTTCTAGAAACAATCACTTAAGGTGTCAAGAAATTTTCTCTAAACTTTGCTCTGTTGGGCCGTTGGAGCAGTTTCTGTGTGGGTAGTTGAAGTCCACAGTCCAAACATTCTGCCCCAAGCAGAGGATTCTGGCTCTGCCGTGCGCCAAGTGAAGAGTCTGACACAGCTTGTCCTCTTCATCCCTCCACCACCTCGGAGGGTTCCCAGTGAGCTGAGGGGGCAGGGGAGGGACTCACATAGCCAGGCTGGAGTCAGTGAACGCTTTTGCCTTTGGGGAGTACAGTGAGTTCATATGTTTCTCTTCCTCCTTCACTGGCTCCCGGCCACCAACTTTCCTCAAGGGTGGTCTCCTCACAGCCTGGTCCCTGGAGCCCTGCCTCCCAGTGTTGTTATTTATTCACTATGTTCCATCTTCTTTTGCACTAGGAGGGTGGGTGAGAGTGGAGCAGCTGGAGTGGCAGCACCAGGTGGCAGAGGCTGGAGGCAGAGCTGCTGCAGAAGGATGAACCACGCACCTGCCAGGAGAACATTCAGCAGCTGGAGGGCAAGATGCAGGAGGAGGCCACCAGGATTGGGAGCAAGGCAGTAGGAGCCGTGGAGGGGAAGCTGAGGGAGGCAAGAGACGCTGGAGAAGAAGAGCCAGCAGGACTGCATAAGAGAGCTCCAAGCTGAGGGGGAGATAACCAGACACCCCAAGATCTGTCACACATCCTAATGGCTTTGGCATCATTAGCAAAACTCTAAGGCAGAGGTTCCCAAACTGTGGTTCATGACACATCTCTGGGGGATACACAGGAGAAATTGTGAAATGGGGGATTTTATTTATTAAGTATTTTATTTATTGCATTTTCATAACAGGCTACTCAGACAAAGCTTAAAAATGTGGGAATTTGTTATATAAAATATGGTAGTTAATTTACTTCAAGATGTACCAATGAGTACACAAAGACGCAGACATACAGAGCCCTCACCTCCAATCATGAAACAGTGTGGGCTCAGTGGCCCAGCAACTGTCCAGAATAATTGAGCCCAGAACTTAGTCAGGGTTTTTTTTTTGGTTGTATACATCACATTTTAACTAACGATATCTGTACATAACAGTTGAAATATGGACAGATGGCTTAAAATGGTTAGTGTTAAGAACGTACATATCAGTGATGAGAAGGGTGGAGTACGTGGGCAGCTGGTATCTAAAAGGGTGTCATAAGGAGGAGGCAGAAAACTTATTCACCTTAGCCTCTAAAGATAGAACAAAAAGCAATGGGCTGTCAGGGCAGTTAAACACTGGAGTAAATTACCTAGCAAAGTTATAGAATCTCATCTCTGAAGCTATTAATACATTAGATAAATGTCTATCAGAGATGGTCTACTTGCCATGAGAGCAAGGGACTGAACTCAATGATTCCTCAATATCTCTTCCAGCTCTAGAATCTATGAATTCAGAAAGAGATACATACACAGCTAGTACATCTGAATAGCAAGCAATACCCACTCACTCACAAAAACTTATGCTCACCCATTCTCAGTTCACTGAGGGCTGGAACCCATGGCCTTTGCCTAGTGAGTCTTACTAAAGTAAGGGTGAGTTCCTTCATCAGCAAATGCCAAGTACAATTCTACTGTCCTTGATTCACATAACCAGGATAACAACACTTTATTACTCCTGCCCCAATAACAAAGAGACTGAGGATCCCACAGCAGCCAAAGTGATCATTTGGGCAGGCAGTCCCATCATGCTAGGCAGGGAGGGTGTGTCCATGCAAACGAGATCAGCCCCCTGAAGTCCTTTTCCACAGTTCACCACCAGATGTCAGGGTAGAGCTCATTCTGATTCTGCTTACATAGGTGTTTGATGCTTTTAACCAGGTTTAACTCTCATGTCTTTCTTTTATCTTATAAACAGGGCCTGTGCAACTATTTAGGCAAACTAGCCGGCTGCCTGGGGTGCCTAGTGGTTGAGGGCACCTAAAAACCCACTCAGGGGAGGAGGTGGAGTGGAGGTGAGCTGGGGTGCGGGAGGGCGTGGGAAGGACCACCCGCAGTTACAAGGGAGAGGGGCGTACAGGGGAACCACTCCCCACCCCAGATTGCCTTCTCTGCTGAGCACACAGCCCCCGCTCTAAGTCTCCTCCAATGGGTCCACAAGCCTGGGAGAGGAGGAGACTTAGAGTGGCGCCAGCGTCCTCAGCGGAGGAGACAGAGCTGAGGTGAGCTGGGGCGGGCTCCCCAGGTGGGGTTAGCTGCTGCGGGGGGATGGGGGGAGTCTCCCCAGGTAGGGTTAGCTGCCGTGGGGGGGATCCCCGGGTGGGGGGCTGCATTAGCTGCCGCGGGGGGCAAGGTGGGGGGGTGGCGCAAGGTGGAAGTTTTGCCTAGGGCACGAAACTTCCTTGCACCGGCCCTGCTTATAAATAAACCTTTAGGTATTAGATACTAAAGGATTGGCAATAGCATAATTATTGGGAAGATCTACGTTTTATATTGACCTGGGTATGTGTCTGGTCCTTCGAGATCAGAAGAACCCTTCGTTTGATTAAATTGGTTTTAAGTAATCACTCATAATTATGTCTAGTGTCTGGGTGTTGAATCCAGGACTGGAATATCTAAGGAGGCTGCAGTTCTGACTTCTTGTTACCCAGTGTGGTGAGACAGAAGTTTACTTTTGTTGCTGGCTTAGTATATATTATGGAAGAATAACACTAGTTCTGGGGGTGTGTTTGCCCTATTTCTCAGTAGTTTGTCCTGAATCTGGTATTCTCTGTTGTGACCCACAGAGACACGGTGAAACTGCTGCTCTACGGTGTGGCCCAAACCTCAGACTTCTCTTCACCCAAGAGCTGGTCAAGCTGTCCATTATGGATGCGCCTCTTGGCCAGCCTGCAAACTGCTTTTGGCCCCACCCTGACATCCTCTGACTGGTTTGGTCTGGGAAACTCTTCCCTTGTAGCTGGAATAAATACATTTGCTTTGCCCAGAATGTTAGGGGCCTTTATTTGCTGATTGGGGCAGGTAATTGGCTGCCTAAGTCAGGTGGTATAATTTACTTTCACTGACTGGGGAACCAGATCTTTATAAGGCAGGTGTGTGCATTGGTTCTACCGGGGTGGGGTTGGGGGAAGACACTGGGAGCAGAGTGGCCAGAGACATGCACTCTGGTTAAATCCTTTTCCTGAAGTGTTTTGTGGAGGGCAGAGCTTTGTGTTCCTCTCTCATGCCTGCCAAGCCAACTTCAATCAGAAAAGAGCAGCTTTTATGGGGTGCATGAGATGCTGTCCTATGCCGTGACTCTCCCCCAAAGGTTGTCCCAGCATGGCTGAACTCTCCACTGGTGGCGTTGTTAGCAGGATCAGATGCTGCAGGTGGATGGGGCTTTCCCAGCGGGTCTCACTGTAGGGTGATGCGAGGGCCATAGCAGGGGCCATGAGAAATGCATGACTCCAGTTGTCTTGCAGCCTCTGAAGTCTGGGTGCTGCCTTGTTGCTCAGCACCATCTGTGAAACACACAGATTGAGTGGCCATGAGCCGGCACAGACCTGGTGGGACCAGACAAGCCACAGTAGAAGCCCTGATGACGGCAGGCCAGCACATCCCAGGCACTTTGCTATTGTACCAGCTGGATCCTGCTGCTTTGCACATCTGTGGAGGGTTGCAGATGGGGAGCAGCCCGTGTGTGTAGCTGTCTGTGACAGTCAGTAGGAATTAGACAGTCTGGGTCAGCTGAGCCCAGAGGGCTCTTGGCCCCTCAGATCCAAGGATGCCTTAAGATCATGCCTGGCACATTGCAGGATGGAATCAGGAATGAATGGAACAAAATTGATCTGCTGGAAATCAGGCCTGACTGGGGTGCTGGAACAGTTTGTATGGTGGGGAGGCAGTCACTGAACCAAACTGTAAACCCTATATATGATGGAAACCGTTTCAAGCCCAGCAGCATCCCTGGTTCCAGCTCCTCTGGGCCTGACTGATGGACAGAATAACAAGGGGGTTGAATGATCCACCCCCACTGCCTTTGGGGGCCATTTGAGAGGGATTGGAGTGGGAGGGGCAGTTCGGGGCTGTACAGAGTGTCTTGCTTCTGGAGCAGCAGTGACACCCCATGGCCACTTTGGGGTCCATTGTATTGAATGCAGTGCTCTTGTGTTGTTGTGGGTCCCCTTGCTGGGAGGGATGTGGTGTGAGGCTGCGCAGCTCACAAGACAAGCCTAGAAATGTGCCTAACAAGACTGGACTTTCGGGACAATGCAGGGGCAGGGCATGGGCAATGGGTATCACAGACCAGGGGACCCAGACTGCCAGGTGTGACCCTGCCCACACTCCACCCCAGGCCCCCTCCTGCTTCCCACTCTTTTCCTGTGGCCTGGGCTGGGGATGGGCTGCAGCTAGGGTGGGCTGGCCTGTGGCCAGGGACTTGGGGTGGCTAAGGCCAGTGCTCACACCTCACACCATCTGGGAGCACTTGGGTGGCCCAGGCCGGCATCAGGAAGCCTGGCGCCACAGTGGGAGGAGGTCTGGGCTCTAGTGGGGAAGTGGAGCAGAAGGGCTGGGAGAAAGTCAGGGCCTTGGGCAGAAGGGGCGCGGGCCAGCCTACCTGAACTGGTGGTTAACGTGCTGCCCATGGGCAGGGGATTATGGGGGATTGGAGTGGTCAATGCAAACTCCCCACCTCTGGTTATGCTAACTGCCAGGCTTTTGGCCTGCTACCCGGGGGGAGGGGTGCCTATCGGCTGGTCCTTTATTCCCGGACACTGGCTCTGCGCTGCGCTGCCCTGCCCTGCCCAGCCTGCGTCTAGGGCTGAACTGCAGACATGGTTGCAGCAACAGGGAAAGCCCAGCAGCGGCTGAAGGCCTGACCTGGCATTTCACACAGTGCAGCAGTAGAGTTACATTAAAAAAATAGAAAGGTACAAAATTAACATGAGCCTCACTGATTGAATTAAAAACTGGCTACCCACAGGATCCCCTATGCCCCCCTATATACCACCCCCATCAGCCCACCCCACAGGCTCCCCTGTGCCCTCCTGCCTGCCCCACCCAGCCCAGCAGCTCCCCTGCACTCCCTCAGCCCAGCCCACCTCCACAAGTTCCCCCCACCTGACTGGCCCCCAGCCCACCCTCACAGGCTCCCCCTTGCCTGCCCCACGCTGCCTAGTGGCTCCCCTGAATTCCCCCAGCCCAGCCCACCCCACAGGTTCCCCTGTGCCCCTCCCCATTCTGCCTCACCCTTCTGGACAAGCTCCTTGCTGTTGAAGTGGTGGGGGTAGGGTTGGCAGCTGGACAGGGGGCTGCCTGGGGAGCAGAGAGTCAGGTGCAGAGCAGCAGGTGTGGGTTGGTGCTGACATGAAGCCGGGCAGGTTGCTGTGCTTGTAGCTGAAGTGCTGGTGGGTTGCTGGTGCCCCCAGGAGGAGCCCTGAGCCACTCAGCACCTGAGCTGTGGTCACGACTTTGCCATGGTGGGTGGGTGGGGCACATGGGGCAGATGTGAGGAGCCAAGCAACCCCTGTCAGCCCAGCAGGGAGTTGATTCCTGTTCCTCAGAGCCTGGGGGTGGCAGCTGCTTGGACTGTTCATAGGACGACAGGAGTGTCACCACAATGGTGTCTATGGCAAACAGGCCTCTGCTGGTTAGGTACCCAGACCCACTCGGGCCCTGGCCTGATAGCACCTGGGCAGGGACCGTGGAGGCCAGTAATCCTGCAGCATCCCCAGCTCTTGAGGGGGCTTGGAGTCCCTAGCCCCATGCTCGCCTCCCCCACGTGTAAGAGTGTCAGGGTTCCCAGCTCAGGGCTGGACATGTGGCATCTGATGGGGGCAGCTGATGCCAGGGGACTTGAGGGGATGTTCCCTCCTCCAGAGGTGGCTGCATCTGTGAGCATGGGCCAGAGGGTGCTTTGAGGTCCGATGGGATGGAGGGCATGAGGAAAACATACAGACTCAGCTCTTGTGAGTGCCAGCTCCGATCCAACCCCATGGCAGGGGCCTGGCTGGTTTGGAGGACAGGGAAAGAGGCACGGGACCTGTCCACACCGGCTCTCATCCAGCCCCATGACAGGGGACTGGCTGGCTCAAGGGATGGGAAATGGACCACTGGGACTTTCCCCTGCATGGCCTGACTGGGTCTCTCCCTGTGGTGTCTGCAGAGAGCCGGGTGCCTTGGCACCGTGCCCTTGGAGCTGGGCGTGGCTGGGCCAGTGCCAGCGCAGTATGTGCCGCGTGCCAGGCTGATAAGGGTTGGGTAATCTCAGGAGGTGTTTGCTGATGGGTTGATTGTATTGCAGAGCAAACACAGGCTCTGCTCACTCCCTGCTGGGCAGTGAATGAGGCGCCTAGGACATGTCCAGCTACTGTTGCCCTGGGTGCCTCCTGCCGGGACCTGGGGAGGGAAAATGGATCCAGAGGACACAATTGGGTGAGGACACATTGAACCACAGTCTCTTCAGGGACTGAAAGGTGAGAGACAGTAGACTGAGACGTCCCAACAGCTCCCGACCAACCCCATTGCCTGGGCCTGGGGAAGGATCATCCCCTCCAGTCTATTCCCTGGGGTGCGGGGAGAATCATCCTCTCCAGTCTATTCCCCGAGTGGAAAGTCATCCCCTTCGGTCTATTTCCAGGGTGGGGTGGAGGTTGAAGGGAGCTCAGGGGAATTGTCCCTTCTGCTCTATTCCCGGGGGGAAGCAGATTGGGGCTCAGGAACATGCAGGGGGTGGGGCAGGGGGCTCAGTGGGGCACTGTGCTGTAGGGAATGGAGTGGGGGGTCACTGAGGGAACTGTGCTGCAGGGAACAGGGCAGGGCTCAGTAGGGGGCACTGTGCTGGAGGGAACAGGGTGGGGGGTCTCAGTAGGGGGCGCTGTGCTGCAAGGAACAGGGTGGGGGCTCTCAGTAGGAGGTGTTGTGCTGCAGGGAATAGGGCAGGTCTCTCAGTAGGGGGTGCTGTGCTGCAGGGAACAGGGTAGGGGGCTCATTGGGGGAGCTGTGCTGCAGGGAACAGGGCGGAGGCTCTCAGGGGCACTGTGCTGTAGGAAACAGGGTGGGGGGTCTCAGTAGGGGGCGCTGTGCTGCAAGGAACAGGGCGGGAGCTCTCAGTAGGGGGTGCTGTGCTGCAGGAAACAAGATGGGGGCTCTCAGTAGGGGGTGCTGTGCTGCAGGAAACAGGATGGGGGCTCTCAGTAGGGGGCGCTGTGCTGCAGGGAACAGGGCAGGGCTCTCACTAAGGGGCACTGTCCTCTGGCTCTTGGAGTTGGCCCCAGTGCTGTGCTGTCTGACCCACTTTGAGTGAGAGGCTAATTCACTCACTGGCACCCATGGGCTCTTTCCCAGGTGCAGGTGTTTCCCTGGCACCTGAGACCAGCACTCCCAGCTTGCAGCAGGGCCTGCCAGGCTGGCCAGTCCTTAGTGTTGTTTGTATTATGTATGGCATTCTTGTTCCCTCCCACCCTGAGTTAGTGTCGTGCTGCTGTTCCCCAGCTGCTCCGCCCCAGAGATGGCTGCATCCCAGTGCTGGGCAAGCTGCCCCACATGGATCAATGACACCAGCAGATCCCTTGCTGCTGTGAGATGTGTGACCCTGAGTTGGTGGTGGCCAGTGGGAGGCAGCCAGCCTGGGGGAGGGGCTTGTGCCATGGGATAGAATTGGGTCCCACAGGCAGCACAGGGGCATCGCTCACCCCCTCACATCTAGGGTGACCAGACAGCAAGTGTGAAAAATCAGGACGAGGTGGGGAGCAATAGGAATCTATATATGAAAAAGACCCAAAAATCAGACCTGTCTTTATAAAATCAGGACATCTGGTCACCCTACTCCCAGCTAAGCACTGGGGACACGCTGGCTGGACAGGCCGGGCACCCAGAGACCTGAACTGGGTTTTAGTGTGTTAATGAGAGTGTGTCAGGGTGTGTGCGGAGAGCCTCTGGACACAGTGTGCATGGCAGCATGTGTGTGTGTGCAGGGCCCCTCTGCGTGTTGGCATGGTGGTTGTTCAGCGTGTCTCTGTGTGACGAAGTGGGAATGTTGTTGATGTTTTCCCTGAATACTGAGGTGTGCCTCGGTTTTCCCTATGTATTACCCAAGCATCTAGGTGGTGGGACACGTGTGTGTGATCATTACAAGGACCCCTAGAGGGCAGGTCTGATTGCTGATGGGCTGCAGAGAACCGCCCATAGTATGGCCTGGCAACTGTTGGCTGGGCCCCCTCCTCTGCCAGAATCAGCTGGAGGTGTTGGAGAACAAGGAGACCAGGTGACCTGCTGGCCAGGGAATGAGACAAAGGAAGGAGGAGGGGTGATGGTCCTGATGGGGGCGAGGTAGCTGGAATGTCAGTTTCCTGTTCTGGGACTCAGGGGAAAGGGCACCAGGGCCCTAGATGCCCTTCCCCAAGATGGACTTTGCTGAAAGTTCCTGCTCTCTGTGCTAACAAGCTCTGTTCTATGCTGTGTTCGGTTGGCTAATAAACCTTCTGTGTCACACGCTGGCTGAGGCCCTGTGACTGTGGAGCTGGCTGCATGGTCCATTTGGGGACATGTGAGGCTCACCCAGGTGTCCTAGTGGGGAGGACTCACTGCAGAGAGCTCACAGGGTGACCAGGGGGCTGGATGCTCCAAGGTCTGACCCAGGAAGCACCGAAGCTGCAGAAGCTTCTTGCCCTGGAGTAAGAGCACCCTGACAGGGAGACGCTGCACCAGAGTCTGGTCTGGCTTCACTTAGAACAGTTCCAGAGCACCGAACCTGTGACTCCTGGATACAGTGTGAGTGTGGGCTGTGTGGCAGCATGTGAATGTGGTGAGCCTCTCTGCCCAATGGCAGGATGGCTGTTCAGCAGGTGTGTTGCCACTAGCTGAGATGGGGCCAGGGGCTGCCTCCCTGGGCGTGGGTTGTGCTGGGGGATGTTGGTTTCCCACAGTGCCATCCTGGCCAGAGCCCCACATGGCATGGCTGTGTTCTCCCTTTGAGGTGTGGGTACCAGCTTCACTGGTGGTGCATTGGCTGCTCCCAGCAGCTGTCTTACCCAGGCACCTACTCGGGCAGCAGCCACGCTGCCAGCCACTGGCCTGCACCATACTTCCTAGTCTGGAACTGATTGTTTCCACCCCTGCCTGGAACAGTGGTGCCAGCTGAAGAGCCATGTGGTGGAAGCATTGCCAGCCCTGGGGGCTTTGCTGCTAGAGGCCAGGGCCCCAGGGACATGGTTGAGCTCGGGGCACTGGCGCTGTCCTGCTGGGACACTCCAGGATGGGTCTGTGGGGGCTCCAGTCCAGGCACAACAGCAGATCCTCCCTGGGGCAGACTAGGCCCCACTGGGTTTGGGTTTGTCCTACTTCAGCTGTGGCCTCTTCCCCTGGCCAGCATCATGTGCCCCCCATGTGACACAGGGGGCAGCCGGGATGGTGACAAGGATCCCCTCTGGCCTGGGAATCGCTCCGTACTGACCTCCCTGCCCACACTGCAGCTGGGGGCAGCAGGAGCTGAGTGCAGCAGGGGACAAAGTGAACGGGGCATGATGAGAGTGAAGGCTCAGGTTGGTGGGATTGAGGGTATGGGGCTGGTGGGGAGTGACGGCACAAGGCTGGGGGAGGTGAGGATGCAGGACAGGGGGCAGTGGAGTTGAGGGCAGCAGGGCTGGCATCTGGGGATAGCAGAGGGTGAGTGTGCATGACTGGGGGCAGCAGGGGTGAGGGCATGGGGCTGAGGGGTGGCAGGAGGTGAGGGTGCAGGACTGGGGGTGGCAGGGTTGAGGGCACAGGGCTGGTGGTGCAGAGGATGAGGTTTCAGCACTGGGGGCAGAGGGGTTGGGGGCGCAGGGCTGGCGGTGTCGGGGTCAGGGGACAGGACTGGGAGTGGCAGGGTTGAGGGTGTACGGCTGAGGGGTGGCACGGGGTGAGGACACAGGGCTGGTAGTGACAGAGGGTGAGGGCACAGGACTAGGGGTAGTGGGGTTGTGGGTGCAGGGCTGGCGGTGGCAGGGGTTGAGCATGCAGAACTGGGGGCAGCGGTACCGGGGGCGCCAGGGTTGAGGGCGTGCAGCTGAGGAGTGACAAGGGGTGAGAACGCAGGACTGGGAACAGCAGGGTTGAGGGCATGGGGCTGACAGTGGCAGGGGGTGAGGGCGCAGGGCTGGCGGTGGTAGGGGATGGGGGTGTGGAGATAGACATGGTGCGTGGCAGGAGCTGGGTGCGCTTGTGCTGCTGGATCCAAGCCCTGCTCTCTGACCTCCCCGGCTCTGGGGGCATCGTTCCCGGAGCAGGGCTGTGCTGAGGCCAAGCTGGTGCCAGCAGCTGGGGGAGCCCCATGGCCAATCTGATCTGGGTTAGGTGCTTCCTTTGCCTGCCTTCCCCAGGGCTGTGCACCCTACCCCCAACCCAGCGCCTCAGGGGTGGCACGGAGCAGAGCCCCTAGAGTGTGTGCAGCACCTGGCCCAGAGGACCCCCCACTCCCTGCTGGGTGCTCTAGAGTCAGACCCCAAGAGCAGCTCCTCCCTGCGATGGGGCTCGGTGCGTGTCTGGGGGGCTCTAGGGGTGCTGCTTCTCTCCCCAGTGACACCTGTGCTTGTTGTGGGGGGTAGGGGGGCTCGATTCGTGGCCGGGGGGGTTTGGTGCGTGGCCGGAGGGCCAGTGAGGGGGGTCGGTGCGTCGCTCGGGGGGGCTGCTCTCCCCAGTGACACCTGTGCTTGTTGTGGGGCGAGGGTGCCCCCCGGGAGGCTGGAGTAGGTTTGAGGGGTTCTCCTGGAAGCCTCCCCTGCTTTCCAGGGGGACGGGGGCGCTTCCAGAGCCAGAGAGAGAACCCAGGCGTCCTGGTGCCCACCCCCACCCGCCTTCCTTCGTGCAGCGGGCGGAGCGCGCAGAGGGGGCGGGGAAGAAGCCGCAGGCCGCTGTCTCCTTCCTCTTCCTCCGCGGGGAGGCAGGGCTGCCGGCCGGCCGGGCTGGGACAAGGGCCATGTTCGAGTAAGGGGGCGCCGGGGTGGGAGATGGGGTGAGCGGGGGCTGGGAGTGTGGGGTGCGCAGGGGGATGAGGGGTGGGATAAGCGGGGTGAGTGGCTCTCATCCAGCCCCATGACGGGTCTGGGAGGAATGGGGAGGGGGTCTGGAGGAATACATGGGGCCCCCCTCACTCTGTCTTCCCCCAGCACAGGCAGCCCCTCCCCCCGGAGCAGCCCTAGCAGCTCTCCGTCCCTGCGAAAGCGTCTACTGCTGACCCCCCGGACCTTCCCTGAGCTCCCTGCAGGTGCCATGGTGGAAAAGAGCACAGAGAGTGCCCCAGATCGGGGCCCCTTGTCCGTCCCCCTCAACTACCCACTGAGCGCCAGGAGTTTCATCCGCAACAACAAGGTGAGGGGGGCTGGATCCTGGGGGGCTGTGGGTGTTGGGGGGTGCCAGGATATTGGGGACTTTCTGGGTGCCCCTGCTAGCCCAGCCCTGGGCTCCCTTCCCAGGTCTACCAGTACCCCTTAATCCCGGGGGGATGAGGGGTGGGGTGAGTGGGGAATTAGGGTGACCAGGGAGTGTGCAGTGAGGGGTGAGGTGAGCAGGGATGAAGGTTAAGAAAGTGGGCTCTGGTATTTTGGAATTGGGGGGAGGGGTGTCTGAGAGCCAGGACTCCTGGGTTCTCCCTGGCTCTGGGAGAGGAGTGGGGTCTAGTGGTTAGAGGGGGAGGGCCGGGAGCCAGGACTCCTGGGTTCTCCCCTGGGCTGTTATTGTTCTCCTCTCCCTGTTCCAAGCCCCCCAGCAGTCAGAACCCTCCTTCCCGCTCCCCGGCAGGTTCCCAGGCTCTGCCGAGTGAGTCCCCAGCCCTGAGCCCGGCGCTGCCCGGTGCCCTGCGCTGAGCTCCTGGCTGGGGATCTTGGGCTGGGCGCAGGCCTTTGGCATCTGCTCTAGCCCTGGGGGTCTGGGTAAGGCCAGAGAGCAGCACCTGTAGCACCTTCCCCTGCACTCAGCTGAGCCAGACGCCTGGGTCCCTCTCCCAGCTTGATGCCAGCTGTCTGAACTCACAGAGCTGTCCTAGGACAGGGGTTCTCCCCCTTTTTCTTTCTGAGGCCCTCCAGCTAACACCTCCCCCCATGCTATAGAATCTCCATTGTCCAGCAGTGCCATAACAATTGGTTTTCTGTATATACAAGTCACGGCCGCGTTAGGGGGTAGGAAGCAGTCTAGCGGATCCTCCTGAAACCTGTTTGTGCCCCCCCAGGGGGCCCTGGTTGAGAATCACTGTTCTAGGAATCTGTTTGTGAAGCAGTGCCCAGGGCCATGGGTGCCTGCAGCAGGCAGATCCCAGAGAGCCTGGAGCCCGCAATGGCTAGGATGCCAGAATCCCATCGGGCACTGCAGGAACAGGGCAGGCCAGGTCTCACCAACCCCCAAATCCCTCTGCAGGCACGCCAAGGGGCAGCAATCGGGGCAGGGCTGATGCCCTCCCATGGTGGGTGAGGGGCCTGGGCATCTTGAGTGTCTGTCCTGACTCCTCTGTGCTCTTGGAGATTCCTGGGAGGGCAGAGGGCCCTGCACTCAGGGGTCTCTGTCCCCAGCTGGGACACAGCCCCTTTAACAGGCTGGGTGTCTGCCTGTTAGAACCCAGGCTCGAGGGGCTCTGAGACAGGCAATGCCCATCTACCCCTTCCCTCTGTGCCCCCAAATTATCTCCTAGAGACACTCCCCAGGATGGCAGGGCTGAGTAGAGGGGCATCGGTGGAAGTAGGGGGAACCTGGGCTGGGATAGCAGGGGCTGCAGGTCAAGAGTGAGGGGCACTGGCAGAGAGGGAGTGGTGACTGTTTAATACGAGTCCATGTAACTGTCCAGCTAGGAAAAAAGAGCATCGGCCACACGCACAGGCTGCAGGACTCTGTCCTGGGGAGCAGAGACACTGAAAAGGACTTGGGGGCGGGTCATGCAGCCCTGGGTGCACAAATGGGAATTTCCAGGAGAACAGGGAGGCAGACAGGACCGGCGCTAGGGGTTTTAGCGCCCTAGGCGCACGGCAATTTTGCCGCCCCACGCCCTGGTCCCGTGGCTCCGGTGGAGCTGCCGCAGTCGTGCCTGCAGGAGGTCCACTGGAGCCGCGCGAGCAGCCGACCGTCCGCAGGCACGACTGCAGCAGCTGCAGCAGAGCCGCGGACCAGTGGACCCTCCGCAGGCACGACTGCGGTAGGTCCACCGGAGCCGCCTACTGCCCCTTCCGGCAAAACGCCGCCCACCAATAATCCTGGCGCCCTAGGCGATTGCCTAGGCCGCCTAAATGCAAGCGCCGGCCCTGGAGGCAGAACTTTCCTGCATGGTCTGACCTACCATGGTCTTGAGGTTCTAGGCTTGGGCTGAGGGATGCTCTCTGGGCTCCCCCCAACATCAGACAGGGCCGGAGGTTGCTGCTGGCAGTCACTGGCCAGGCAGGCAGCCCCTCAAGCCCAGCCAAGCTAGCAGGATCTGCCCCATATTTACCTGCCTCCAATGCCAGTTGGTGCCAGGTCTTGGCCCAGCCATGCTCCTGGAGCCAGGGGCCCCATGTCCCAGGGCTGGGACTGGCAGCATCTTGCTGCATGTGATGGGCCCCAGAACCCCTGTCACTTTGGGCCCCCAGGAGCCACCAGAGTCCTACAGCCAAAGGCTTGGCCCAGCTGACAGCGGTGGCCAAGGGAATCTCGGGTCCTTCTGGACCCTGGTAGGTGGCCAGGGAGTGGGGGCCAGGGCTCAGCAGGGGTAGGGGGCCTGAGCTGCAACAGGTGGAGAGGTCAGCAGGGGTGCTCTCCCCACAGCTCAGCGCACGCACACCCCCCCCCGGAGCCCCAGACACATATCCTGCACACAGTGCCCCATAACACTGTACGGGGGCATTGGGGCCAGTGCTGGCCATGACTCCCTTCCTGCTTGGCCTGAACCCAGCTGGGGGGAAGGCGTGGGTGGCTCATGCTGCCCCTGCCCTGGCTGTTCTGGAGGTTCTAGGCCCCCTCCCCCTCATGCACCGGCCCCCAGCAGCTGTTGCAGTGTCAGGCTGGCCCTGGCCATATGTTGCGAGGAGGGGTGGAGGTGACAGCAACCAGATCTGGAGCTGCCCAGGAAGCAGGGCCCCCCATGCTGTCCTTGGCACTAGGCTGAGTCCCAGGTGGCCAGTAAGTGTCAAGCACAAGGGGATATGGGGGGGGAGCATGTGATGGAGAGGGTGAGAGGAGTTTTAGAGGCAACAACATTGGCCAGCCTCATCCCTGTCCCCAGCTCTGCCAGTGCTCCTCACTCCCGACCTGCAGCCCCTGCCACTGCAGTTCTGGCTCTTTCCCCTGGGCTCTGCATGCTGAGGTTGGGCTAGGGGTGGACAGGGGCAATGGAGCCATTTGACTGCACTGGGGAGTGGAGTCAAGATGGAGCTGAGAACAAAGAGCCATTTGTGAGATGGGTAAGTCGGCTCCAGCTCAGTCCCACTGCACTGGGCTGGGACTACCCTTCATCAGACCCACAGCCCATCCCCCCCGGCTGGCACTACCCCCCATCAGACCCACAGGCCCCTCCCAGCTGTCACCACTCCTGTCACAGCCATGCCTCCCGGCTGGCACTATCCCCTGTCAGACCCAAGGTCCCCCCCCTCCAGCTGGCACCATCCCCCATCAGACCCACGAGCTCCCCTCACCTGTGGCTCTGCCTCCTTGGGGGTCTCTTCTCCTGCTCTGAGCTGTCCCCCCATTTTGGGCATCCCCAGGTGCCCCCTCTGGAATCAGAGTCATGTCATCCCATGGGAGAAGCATTTCCTGATTCTAGTCCCTAGCTCCAAGAACAGCCCTGTCTAGAGCTGGGGGCGGGGGGTGATGGGATCCCCAGGGTACAATCTGGAATTGGGGTATTGCTGTGCCCCCTTCACTCTCCAGCCTGGGCTGTCTCTCAGTATGCTTTGCTAGTGACAAGCAGCAACCCACCTCCCTGTCCCCCCCATCACTCAGCACAACAGCAGGTGGAGCCCCGCACCCAGCTAGGTTGCATGAAGGCCTCTGAAACTTTCATGAATCGCGCAGTGAAAGGCACCAGCCAGTTCCCTCTGGCTCCTCGAACCCCCCCGCCCCCGCGAGCTGTACCGTCCTGCCCTGGGCGGTACAGCTTATGTTTATAACCCAGTCCACCCCTCCCTCAAGATGGGGAGGACACGCAGCAACTTTTGTTTCCAAGCTGAGGTTTCCCAAGCACTTCAAGCAAAACACGTTGTTTTAGGCAGAATGTAAAACAGGATTATTAACTACAGAATGATCAGTTTTAAGTGATTATAAGTGGTAGACATAAAAGGACAGAGAAAGTTATCAAAGAAAATAAAAATAAGCACATAACCTAAATCTTAAACCTTAGCACACGTGGCAGTATTTTCAAGCAAGTTTCTCGCCCCAGTGGATGTTACGGTTCATAATTAAGGCTACAATTTAGGCAGGGGTCTTTTTAGTAAAAGTCACAGACAGGTCATGGGCAATAACCAAAAAGTCACGGCCAGTGACTTGTCGTGACTTTTACTAAAAATACCCCTAACTAAATGTTAGGTGCTGGGAGGGTGGCAGAGCGCTCCAATTGATGCTGCTGCTGGGGCGCGGGTGCTCCAGCGTCGCTGCTGCTCCTGGGGGTGGGGGGCGGTCTGAAGCCTCACCACCAGTACCTCTCCTCCTGGCAGGGGCAGCCTGGGGCACTGCCGCTGCTCCCGGACCACTGCTTGGGGCAGCGCCTGGGACCAGTTGCTTGGGGCTGCCAGAGCAGTGGCTGGTGCAGCTGGCCCCAGGGCTGCCCCAGTTGCTTGGGCCGCCCTGGCGTCAGCCTCACCAGCTGCAGCAGCTGTGGAAGTCCCAGAGGTCCCGGAAAGTCAAGGAATCTGTGATTTCTGTGACCTCCATGAAAGGCTCACTGCCTTATTCATAATACATAGGTTTCTCCCTTAAACCTGGGACCAGTCTCCTCTCCTGAAGTTCTTTGTCTTCTCAGGTCCTTGTTGCTTCCAGGGGAGGAGAAAGGCCAAAGCATGATGCCTCTGTTCCCTATTTTACATCCTCAGTCCATGTGCCTGGAAGACACTTGCCCAGATGGGTCCTGGTGCACTTTGCTGAGTCACAGGGTTGAGCGATCCCCTGGTGTGGTGCTTGCACAACTGTTGTTGAATTGTAAATCGCTTGATTACACCCCCCCCAACTGATTAATGGTTGATTAACACCCTCCTGAGCTGGGGTCACCACCATATAGTACAGACTCTCAAACTTAGAACATATTTTAATAACAACCATATAGCACAATCTCATAACTTCATACTCACTAACAATATACCTATTTGGACAGAACAAGGGGTTTTAGCAGATCATGACCTTTCATATGATATCATACATGGCATGCTTTGTATGAAATATCACAACTATATATGAATGATGACTGGGAGTTACAGGGTGCTATTTTGAGGTACAGTGTGCCACAGGTGGACATGGGGAGCAGGGAATGAAGGGAGGCACTGGAGGGCTAAGGGAAGGGAAGTGAAGGGCTCTGGGAGGAATGGGGAGGGGGTCTGGAGGAATACATGGGGCCCCCCTCACTCTGTCTTCCCCCAGCACAGGCAGCCCCTCCCCCCGGAGCAGCCCTAGCAGCTCTCCGTCCCTGCGAAAGCGTCTACTGCTGACCCCCCGGACCTTCCCTGAGCTCCCTGCAGGTGCCATGGTGGAAAAGAGCACAGAGAGTGCCCCAGATCGGGGCCCCTTGTCCGTCCCCCTCAACTACCCACTGAGCGCCAGGAGTTTCATCCGCAACAACAAGGTGAGGGGGGCTGGATCCTGGGGGGCTGTGGGTGTTGGGGGGTGCCAGGATATTGGGGACTTTCTGGGTGCCCCTGCTAGCCCAGCCCTGGGCTCCCTTCCCAGGTCTACCAGTACCCCTTAATCCCGACACTCAGCCCCTGCTAACCCAGCCCTGGGCTTCCCCCAGCTCTGCAGTGCCCCTTAATCCCAACCTGCAGCCTCTGATCGACCACCCCTGCCCCCCCAGGTCTGCAGTGTATTGAGGGTTGTTTGGGGACTCCCTGGATTCAGGGCTGTTGGGATCCCTATGGAGGAGCTCTGTATTGCAGTACTGAGGGCTCTGTGGGGGTCCTGGGTGTTCTTGGGAGGTGTTCGGGGGCCCATTCCTGGAGGCCAGCCTCTGGGAGGGTTCTGGGAGGTATCCCCTGGGGCATCATGCTCAGGGAAGGGCTCTTAGGGAGGCAAGTACTCAGGGGCTTGCGGGTTTATCCCTGGGGGAGCAGGCTTTGGGATGCGTCTGGGGGTCCTGATAGACCAGGGCTTTGGGGGTACCACAGGGGGCTGGGGGTCTTGGTGGGAGCAGGATTTGGGAGGTACCTTTTCGGGGAGCAGGATTTGAGGGTACCACAGGAGGCTGGGGATCTTGGTGGGAGCAGGATTTGGGGGTGTACCCCTGGGGGGCTCCTGTTCTAACCTGTCTCTCTCTTTCCCTTCCAGAAAGCGCAAAGCTGGTACAGCGTGAGTCCCCCCGGCTCTGCCTGCAGCCCCAGCATCTCACACATGCCCAGCTCCCAGGGTTCAGCTACACTTCGCCCCTGGGCACCCCTATCTCTGACCTTGGCAGTTGTGTGAGGGGGTGGCAGGAGGGACTCTGGAGACCTCCCTCATCTGAGCACAGCCCAGAGCTGGGTGCATCCCTGGGGTGGGACAGACCAGCCCTACAACACCCTCCAGCCACCCTCATCGCTACTCCAGCCCTGTGCTGAGCCCCTCACCCCTGCTCTGGGCTTTGTCTGTCCTGGCCCCCATTCATGGGGCTGAGCCCAGCCCCCCTGCTCCCTTCAGAGACCTTCCTTCCCCCTCACCTGCAGCCCTACTGGAGATGGGGGGCAGTGAGGGGGAGGAGTAAGAAGGGGGGTGGGGAGGGTCTTCGTTTATGCTTTCCTCTTCCCCGTGATTTCTGATGTGGAGTTGGGTGGGAAGGGGCAGGGGAGGAGCATGGCTGGAGGGGGAGGGGATTGGTTGGGGGAGGGGCAGGGGGTGCTCTGAGCTCTCTTTCCCTGCTAGCTCTGCTCTGCGTGGGAGAGCTACAGCCTGACTCCCACCCCTCTTTGTTTCCTGGAGCAGCCAGTGGCTGGGTTGGGGAGGGGAGCAACTTGGGCAGAACTTTCCTAGCCCCTTAACGCTGCCCTCCCAGGACCCCCCTCCCCTCCCAGAGTCCCCTCTGCGGCTGGCCCAGGGACCCCCTGGGACCCTCCCCGGTGCCCCTGCATGCTCCAAAAACATAGCTGAGAGTCCCCCTCACCACAGTTGCAGAGGGTAGGACATGGCTCGCTGCACCCCTGATGGGCCTGATCCCCCCACAGATGCTGAGCCCCACGTACAAACAGCGCAATGAGGATTTCCGCAGGATCTTCAAGGGGCTGCCGGAGAGCGAGCGGCTGCTTGTGGGTGAGGGGGGGCCATGGGGGAGGGGCACCAAGGTGGGATCGGCATGAGGGCAGGGCCAGTGGAGGGGTGTGGGACAGGGGAGGGGCAGCAGAGGCCAGCAGGGAGGGAATGTGAGTGCAAAGGAGCAGGCTGAGCAGGGAGTGGGGGCCGTGGAACAAGGCCCCGCTGCATCTTCTCACTCATCCCCCAGGTGTTTTCACAACTATTCCCCACCTGCCTCCAGTCCCTGCTCACTCAGGGGGCTCACCTCCTGTGTCTGGGGTTGGGGGGGCGGCAGTGCTGGCACTGAACCCTATGGCTCCTGCTGTACCCACTCCCCACGAGCTATTGCCCCCTCTTTTCCCCAGGCCCCCACACTGGCAGCTCCCTTCCCCCCACAGACCTGGCCTGCTCCCTGTGCTGTCAAATGGGAGTGTCTTTCTCTCCTGTACCCCCAGCTCTGCGGATGCCCCTCACTCTTGCCCTGCAGCCCCTACTAGCCCAGCCCTGTCCCCCGCCAGCTTTGGGAGTGCCCCTCACTCCTGACTCGCCGCCCCTACTCACCCAGCCCTGCCCCACCACTTCCAGCTCAGCCACAGCCCCTCCACTGGGCTGGCTTTGACATCTCCCCTCTCCCCAGATTACTCCTGTGCGCTGCAGCGCGACATCCTACTCCAGGGGCGGCTCTACCTGTCCGAGAACTGGCTCTGCTTCTACAGCAACATCTTCCGCTGGGAGACAGCAGTGAGTGACCCCCCTCAGGTGCCCTGCGGCCCTGCTCCCCCCAAGGCACTCCTGAATCCTGCACCTCCCCCACTGCCCTGGGCCCTGCCAGATTCCCCTGCCCCTCCCTCCCACCAGACACCCTGAGGCTCCACTCCCCAGGTGCCCCCAAATCCTGCACCTCCCCTGCTGCCCTGGGCCACTGCCCCTCTCCCCTCAGTGCCCCTGAGCTCTGCCCTGCCCCTGCTGCCCTGGGCTGCCTCCAGCTTCCCATCCCCGCAGGGATCCCCAAGCCCTGCCATGTCCCCACTGCCCTGGGCCACCTCCTCTGCCCCTCCACCCAGGGGCCCAGACCCTTCCCCTCCTTGTTACGGGTGCACAGGCTGGGTGCTTTGGACAGCTCTGAGTGAAATTCAGCCACGGCCTTCAAGTAGTGTGAGACCCCTAGACACACTGTAACCATGGCCAGTCTCCTCAGTTTCAGTGGCTGCTGGGTCTGACCTCGGGGCGTTCAGTCCCTGTTCACCCCATGAGCTCCCCACAGGGAGCCTGCCCAACTAGGGTACCTGGGGAAGCCTCACACTCTGCACTCAGCAGGGACTCAGCCAGCGTGTGACACAGAAGGTTTAGCAGCCTCCTGGAACACAGCCTGAGACAGATCTTGTTAGCACAGAGAGTAGCAGAGTCCATCTGGGGGAGACACAGATCCCTGGGCTCTCCCCCAAGTCCCCAAACCAGAAGACTCCCCAGTTTTGAGCAGCCCCATCAGTTACGCCCAGCTGCCCTCCTCCATCCTTTGTCCTTTTCCTTGGCAAATTGATCACCTGGCCTCCACCTCTTGTTTTTCTCCAACTCCTCACAGCTGGCTCTTGCAGAGGATGGGCCAGTATACAAAGTGTCAGCCATTGTCTGTGCCTACGCAGCCAGATGGTAGTCACGCCCCCCCACTAGGGGGCTCTGCAAGGATCACACACCTTTGTCCTACCACCTAGAAACTTGTGCCATACACAGGGGAAACTGATGCATGCATAGACTTCATACACAAAACATGAAGAACATTCCCACTTCATCACATCTCTCCCCACTTCGAGACCGAATGGGTGACCTGGGGAAGTTTGAACCCACAGTTCCCATAGATGCTCCAGCACCTCTCCCATTCCTTGGTGGGAGTTACACCTGTCTCTTCCAGTTCCATGCCCCCCACTGGGTCTGGTCTGCTTGATGATACTCGCAGGCCACACATGGGGAGGTTTTATGGGGCTTGTGCCCTTTTGCCACCCCAAAGCTTTTGGGGTTCAAACTGGAATCGGGATGTCTCCTAGCCCCCAATCTGGAGTGCTAGGATTTGGGTTCTCTGGGTTAATTTCTCCCATCTTTGCCTTGGCCCTACTCTGACCAGGCGTCTCTGTCAACAGCAGCACTCTTCCAGCTGCTTCCCCCTTCCTTGGGGCCTCTCACACCTCTGGACAAGGCAATCTGGGTTGGCAGCTGTCCTGCCCTGGCTGTGGTCCCCATGCTCAGCTGGGGTCTCTGATCCCCTCCATCTCAACTTTGCCCCTGCTGTCTCAGTGAGGGCAGGCAGCGAGCCTGCTGCTTTGCTCACAGCATCCGAGCCAGGGTGAGTTAACTCTCCCCTGCACCGGGCCACTGGACCAATCCTCTGTCCTATGCCACTCAGCTCCAGGGCTCTGATTACAGACAGGCAGGTATTCCAGAGCTTAGCAACTCCTCCCCCCTGCCAGCCAGGTCATCTGCATTTTCACTGACAGCTTTAGTCTCAGCCGCTTAGTTCCCTGGATTCAAATTCAGCTCTTTGGGCCTTACAGGAGCAGGGCCTGGATCCTGTCTCAGAGACACAATCATTCCCCAAGAGTATGTCACAGCTGATGTCCTGGAGAACCCTAACTACCAGCCACCCTGATCCCTCCTGTGTCTGCCCCAGGGTCTGAGCCATGGCAGGGTGAATGGCTTCATACCTGGGACCTTCACCCAGGTCACAGCCCCTCAGCATCTGGTGGGGCTGCACCACCCAGGGCCTGACAACAGTTCTCTCTGTCCCAGAGTCTCACCATCCCAGGAATGTCTCCCCATTGACCACCACCTTATGCTGCACTGGTGATTGGAGGGGCCTGAGCCCAGGAGATTCCAAGCAGACATATATGCTGGGGTCTGTCAGACTGACAGCCCGCTCTCTGAGCCTGACTTACAGGCTGTCTTCCCTTCACCAAGTTAACCCTTCCAGGGGTCTCAGTGACCCATGCTTCCTTGACCTTTGGGCACTGCGTAGCCTTATGTCTGTCCTGCCTGCAGTAATTAAATGTCAGGTCCCTGAGGCCCCCTGGAGGAGGTTCAACCCCTCAGCCTCTCCCCAACACCAGGTTCACTCTGGGGGTGCCTCTACGGGCTCCCCTTCCTCGGACTTGTCCCCGGGCCAGTCCCCTAGTGGTCACTTCCCATACCCAGACCAGCTGTCCACAAACTCATCGGCCAACCTGCCTGCCCTCCGCAGGTCTTTGGGCTTCCTGGCCACTAACCACACTGTAAGATTCAGAGAGCTGATCTCCTACAGCTGCTCCAGCCCCACCAGGTCCTACATGTTTTTGCTGACGGTGACCCTGGGACCTTCCCCCATTTGCAGAGATATTCTCCCAGCAGGGTGGTGATTTCCATGGAGGCCACATACTCCGAAACCTTTTCTGACCACTTACGGGGTCAGCCAGACTTAAGCAGTGGCACTTTCTCGACCAGTTCCTAGTCTCCTGTTTCCACCCCATCCATTTGCCTGAATGCCTCTATGGCCTGAGGGAGTTAGATACTGGAGCCTTTCTGCAGAGTCAAGCTGGTCGCTGCAAGCCTTCTCGGAGGCAGTGAGATCGGCATCCATAGCCCCCCTCCTTAAACTGGGGCAGCAAGTTAGTATCTAGGTTCCCTAAGGAATTGGCATCCCAGGGTCTATCCCCACTCACCACTGGGGGTCCCCCTGCCTCAGCTCCAATTCCCTCCATTTCATATCTACCAATGGGAGACCCGGTCGTGAAGACCCCTTGCTGGACTGGGGAAATAGGTCTTAGGACCATCCTACTGCTACTCTGGCTGCTCCCAGTCCCTCTTTTAGCCCAGTTTGGGTCAGGAACTGGCTCCTTAGATCGATCCTTCTCCAGCTGCACAATCAGTTGCACTTTGGTGAACTTTCCAATGTGTTGCGCTCTCCCTCTGTACAGCTCTACAGTGCCCATCTTACAGAGGTGGTTCTACACCATTTTCCGCTCTTCCTTCTAATTCCTCTTGTTTTACTGCGCCCAGCCACTTACTGCAGGATGCTCCCAGTGCCTTCAGCAGCCAACTGTCCATGGGTTACTGCATATCCCACCGCTACCACCAGCTGCCATGGACGAGCAGGCTCAGTGCTCTGGAACCACTCTGAGTGAAGTTCACACAGGACCCTTTTGTAGTATGACACCCGCCAGGACACACTCACCTGGGCCAGTCTCCTCGGCTTCAGTGCCTCCTGGGTCTGACCTCAGAGCGCTTAGCACCCCTGTTCCATGCCGTGAGCTCTCTGCAGGGAGTCTACCTGACTAGGACACCTAGGGAAGCCTCTCACGCCCTAAAGGGCCAACCCAGCTCCGCACTCAGCAGTGACTCTCAGCCAGAGAGCAGGAAGTTACAGCAAAGTCCATCTTGGAGGGATTTCTCCCTCAAGTCCCCAAACCAAGAGACTGACCAGCTTCCCGCAGCCTAGCCTCAGTCACACCCAGTTGCCTTCTTTTGTCTCTTTCCCTAGCAAACTGGTCACCTGGCCTCCACCTCTGTCTAACTTGCAGAGCATGGGCCCCAGCCTTAGCTGCCAGGGTATGGAATGTCTGGCTATTGTCTGGCCCAGGCAACCAGTTGGCAGTCACACCCGCCCCCTAGGGGCCTCTGCAATGATCACCACCTAGATACTTATGTGACACATAAAGGAAACTGAGGCAAACACACAGTATTCATAAAAAACATTAAGAAATTCCCACTTCATCACTTCCCTGCCACCCTGGGCCGCCTCCATCTTCCCTTTTACTCCCGCCCCCATCCCCACCCTGCCCCTCCTGCCCAGCTTCCCTTCCCCCCAGGTGCTTGTATGCCCCTCCCACTGATGCCCTGGGTTGCCTCCAGCTTCCTCTCGCCCACCAGGCACCTTCCTGCCCCTCCCACTGCTGCCCTCCAGCTTCCCTTTTACCACCCCCTCAACTCTGTTCTTCCTGTCCAGCCTCCCCTCCCCCTGAGGCACCTCCTGCCCCTCCCACTACTGCTCCAGGCCACCTCTAGCTTCCCCTCCCTTCCCAGGTACCCCCTGCCCCTCCCACTGCTCCCCTGAGCCACCTCCAGCTTCCCTTCTCCCCAGGCACCTCCTGCCCCTCCCACTGCTGCCCTGAGCCACCTCCAGCTTCCCTTCTCCCCAGGCACCTCCTGTCCCTCCCACTGCTGCCCTGGGCCGCCTCCAGCTTTCCTTTTACCTCCCTTCAACCCTGCCCCTCCTACCGCGCAGCCCCCTGACTGCTGCCCCTTGCAGATCTCTGTCCCGCTGCGGGAGGTGAAATGCCTGAAGAAGGAGAAGATGGCCAGGCTGATTCCCAATGCCATCCAGGTCTGCACTGCAGCTGACAAGGTGAGATAGGGCCCGGGCTTCCCCCACCCTAGGGCCCCTCTCCTTGGGGGGCAGCCCCATGCCCCTGTCTGGCCTCCACACAGCCTCTCCTGGGAGGACTGTGGCGTCTCAGGTGCCCCTGCCCGATGCAGGGTAGACACAGAGACAGTTGGGTGGGTCCTCTGGGGGCAGCCCCACAGGGAGAGGGGACAGGTCCTACCTGCAGCTCTGTGTGGCTGCTGGCATTCTCACCCAAGGAGGGGTCAGGTGGAGACCCCCTGATCCCCAAGAGGCAGGGCTGGGGAGCACCAAGGGGTGATGCCCATCCCTGCCCCTCACAGAAGTGCTGCCCAAGGGACACTGAGTCTGGCCTCTCCCAAATCACTCTGAGTTGGGACCTAGGGGGAGGGGGATTTCCTGGCAGCTGGAGGCCACTGTCTGAGCAGCATCAGTGCCCTGCTGGGCCTCCTTGTGGGAAGGAATGGGACAGGTGTGGGGGAGCCTGGAGCTGGGCTGGTAGGGGCTGCTGGTCAGGAGTGAGGGGCACCAGCAGAGCTGCAGAGAGGGGGAGCCCAGGGCTGGGCTAGCAGGGGCTGCGGGTCGGGAGTGAGGGGCCCTGGCAGAGCTCTGGGGGAGCCCAGGGCTGGGCTAGCAGGGGCTGCGGGTCGGGAGTGAGGGGCACCAGGAGAGCCAGGGGTGAGGTCTGACTTGCCCCCTCCCCCCAGCATTTCTTCACCTCATTTGGAGCCCGTGATCGCTGCTTCATGTTGATCTTCCGCCTATGGCAGAATGCACTACTGGAGAAGGTATGGCTGCGCCCAGGGTGGGGATAGGGGGTAATAGAGGGCAATTTGGGGTTGAGGATCGGGGGTGGGATCCTGGGGGGTGCAAACGGAGGCTTGGCAGTGGGGCCCATGGGTCACTGATCGTGTCCCCCCTGACCCCCCCTCCAGACCCTGTCTCTCCCCGATGTTGTTCCTTCCCCTCTCCCGACGCTGTCCTTCCCCCCGCGCTGTCCCCCCTGACACTGTTCCTCCCCCCCGACACTGTCTCCTGCCCCCGAACACTGTCCCCATGACGCTGTCTCTCTCCCCCCCAAACGCTATCCCCCCCACAGTTCCTCTCCCCTCCAGACGCTGTCCCCCGCATGCTGTCCCACTCCCCCAAACTCAGTCCCCCCCCCACGCTGTCTCTCCCCTCCCAACACTGTCTCTCGCCCCCAGACGCTGTCTCCCCGGGAGCTCTGGCATATCGTCCACCAGGGCTATGGCGCTGAGCTTGGCCTCACCAGCGAGGACGATGACTACGTCTGTCCTGTCCCCACTGACGAGCTCAATGGCCCGGGGTGAGCGTGAGCCCCCCTCCCCCCCTGCATGGGGCCAGCCACAGGCCTACGACCTCTTCTGCGGGGCCCTCAGATCTGGCTCCCTGCCCCCCCCTCCCCCGCACCTTCCCCCATCGCCCCATGAGAGAGTCTGGGTCCTCTTGCCCAAGGGGAAGCTGGAGTAGGTTGGCCACACCCGAGTGTTGGGAACCCTGGGACCCCTGTCAAATGGGAAGCCCCTGCCCTTTCCCCCCACCCCTGGACAAGCTGGCGCCCTCTCCCCTACCCGTGTGTCTGACCCCGCGACTTGCCCTGGTGTGATCCCTGACCCCACGGGACCCAGTGACCTCGACACTTGTGTCACCCCTGACACCCCAGTGACTTCCTCCCCTCCAGGCCAGTCAGGGAGCTCAGTGACATCATCGAGCTGAGAGACCTGGCCTTGCCCTGCGCTGCTGACCTCAAGCTGGAGCCCAGCCCCACGTTGGCCAGGACAGCCGCTAGTCAGAGCTTCCACTCACTGGCCAGCAGCAGTGATGGGGCAGCCTCAGTGAGTGGGGGGAAGGGTTGGTGGGGGCGAACTGGGGAAGGGAGGGGGCAGGGCCAGGAGAGGGATGGGAGGGGACAGGACTTGGGAGGGTCAGAGGCTGGGGTTGTGGGAGGTGTCATGGTGCCTGGAGTGACTCACAGCTGAGAAAGCCAAACTCAGGACAGCCAGCCAGAAAATAGGATGGACATCCCAGGCTGGGGGTGTATTCTGTCATTTGATTTCACCAAGCCAGCACTGAAACGTACCCCTGGATCACTCTACCCCTTTTACCACGGAGCACAGACTGTCCCTTGGCATTCCAGCCCTTCATTGCCCCCCAACCAAACTGCACTTTGCGATGAAAGGCAATTAAACCCAAATTCCCCACACATGAGGCTCTTCCAGTCCCAAAGGACTCGTCACTTACCTCAGATCAGATCTCCCCATAGACAGTACAGGTAGCCATTTTCTTTAATGTCTAAAACTAGCTAAGAAAAGAACTGAGCCTTATTCAAAGTCAAAGCAGATAAAATACATTACAGGTGAATGAGAATATATAAGTCCAGTTGTTAGCAGAGATTTAATGTTGGTGAATTCTTCATAAATCTCTAGAGTCCTTCTGCGAATCTTTCCATGTGTTCCATTCTCAGTCCAATGGCTCAGACTCCCTGGTCAGAGTTCAGCAGATCAGAGGTGCTGGCTCAGGCCCATGAATGGGGTGTTTATAGCTCTCCCGCACACAGAGCCAGCGGACAGGTGTCCACACAGAAAACCCATCACAACACGTGATGGACACTTGAGGCTGTGAAAAGTCCCAGTAACACTTGCTTTGATGATGGAATGCTTCAGTCTGAAGCTTCGGTCCTGTAAACACCGTATAGCCATGACATGCCAAACAGTTTTCCAGTCAGTGAATTCACACTCCGTGCTAGCTACAGGACTTTGCATCTACTGACAACTGAGCACAGCTGCATACAGGATGTGCAGGTAATACAGAGCGACAAGAGGTGAAAAGGATTTTCAGGTACCAGTTAATCAGTTACAGCCACCAGGATGTTGGTAAATACAGTTACCATCAGTTCTTGGTTTCTGTCAACACAAGTGCATGGGCTTGTCTTAGTTAGCCTAGTTAACAGCCCTTTGTTACCCACACACAGTAAATTAACCCCTCTTCCAGGTCCTGCCCTGAGCTGGCCAGCTGCCAGCACCATAGGAGTTTGGGGGGGAGTATTGGGGGAGAAGGGGGTGGGGATGGGGGAGCTTTGGGGAGTTGGGGAAGGGAAGGTCAGGGCCGGAGTTGGTTCTAGGGGAGGTTGGGGAAGGAAAGGAGCAAGGCTCAGGGAGGTTTTGGGCCCATGTTGGGCCCCCCTTACTTTTCCTTCCCCCCCTAGCTGGCAGAGGACCCCGAAGAGAATGTGGACAGCCAGGCGGATACTGCCTCCAACTGCACAGCGACACCGGTGCTGGAGCCCCTGAAGGCTGTGGTGCTGGGGGGGGACCCACTGCCTGCCCTGGGGGACCTGCTGCCTCATGAGGAGCTCCCCACTGACACCAGCAACTCCTCCTCCTCCTCCTCCTCCTCCTCCATCCAGGATGAAGGTGACAGCCCTGCCCGAACATACCAGCCCTCAGCTTTAATCATTAGGCCTCACCCCTCTCCCAGAGCCAAGGAGAGAACCCAGGAGTCCTGGCTCCCAGCCCCCCTGCTCTAACCACTAGGCATCACTCCCCTCCCAGAGCCAGGAATAGAACCTAGGAGTCCTTGCTCCCAGTCTGCCTGCTCTGATCCCACTGTCCTCCCAGAACTGGGTTAGGACCCAGGCAGCTCCTCACCCCTCTCTTCCGACAGTGGAGGTGGACACCTTCTCAGACCTGCCCGGGCGGGTGGTGCTGAACTGCGTCTATTGCCTGGGGGCTGAGCGGCTGCAGCAGATGCTCTTCAGCGACTCGCCGTTCATGCAGAGTTTCCTGTGCCAGCGCAAGTTCACAGGTGGGGCAGGGCAGGGGTGCAGGCTAGGGGCTGAGTCTTCCCTGGGGCCATGAACTGGCTGCTCCCTGCCACCTTCCAGATGACAGCAGGGCTGGGGCTGGCTCACTCCTCAGGACACCTATGGGGCGCTGCTGGCCCAAGTCAAGGTGTATGGGGCAGGGTACCCGGTAGCTCCGGGCCAGGTGGCCTTGTGGAGATCCCGAAGCTGAGTGGGGCAGGGCCAGGAGCAGCCAGTGCAGGGTGAGGGCACTCTCCACCCCAGGGCACACACCCCACACCACCCAAGCCGTGGGTGTTGGGCATGTGTGTGGCAGGCACAGGAGGGCAGTGCAGTGAGGTGTCGCCCAACACCTGGGACCTGCTGCCCTCATAGAGTCTGGGCTTGGTGCTCCAAGGAGCTGCCAACTGCAGTACAGGGGAGGCCTTGAACTGGGCACCAGGCCCACGCCTGGTGCTGCGCATGACCCATGTGGCCTGTGCCAGCTGGGGGACATAGGTCACCAGCTCTGGCGGCTGATGCCTGTTGTAGCACTGGCCACGCTAGCCATGCACTCGCTCTGGCTGGAGGGGAGCAAACTCACTGCAGGGCCCAGGAGGGAAGGGTGTTCATGCTGCCGGGCGCCCCACTGGGCCACGCCTGTTTAGTGCCACCAAGGGCAGGGCCCTGTATCTGGGAGTTGGGGACCAGAGGCACGTGTGGGGGGAGATGGGGGGAGGCCCCTGAGTGGAGGATCCCCCCGTCCTGACATACCCCCTGCTCTCCCCAGATGTGACACTGACCTCATGGAGTGGCAAGAGCAAGTGCCACCAGAGCCGTGTCCTCTCCTATACCATCCCCCTCAGCAACCCGCTGGGGCCTAAGGCAGCTGCTGTGGTGGAGACGCAGGTGAGGGGGCAGTGGAGCCCCAGGAGGGCGTGAAGGAGCAGAGATACAGGGTAGCGGGATGGGAGGGCTGGACGGGGTGGGCTGGACTGCGCTGTGTGGGGTGGCAGGTCGGGTGGGGCTTGACTGCATGGTGGGGGGCTGGACTGCGTGGTGCAGGGTGGCAGGTTAGGGATGGGGCTGGACTGCATGGTGAGGGGACTGGACTGTGCAGTGCAGGGCACAGGTCAGGGGTGGGGCTGGACTGCATGGTGCGGGGCTGGAGTGCGTGGTGCAGGGTGGCAGGTCAGGGGTGAGGCTGGACAGCATGATGGGGGCCTGGACTGCGCGGGGCGGGGTGGCAAGCATGTGGGAGGTAGCAAGTGCAGGATGGCGGCAGGCGTGGTGGGACAATGCGGGGCTGTTTCTGGCCTGTGATGGGATGAGCAGAGCTGGCCTCCTCCCAGACCCTGTTCCGTGCCAGCCCCGATAGCGGTGCCTGCGTGGTGGACTCGGAGGTGATCACGCAGGGCATCCCCTACCAGGACTACTTCTACACCGCCCACCGCTACTGCATCAGCACGCTGGCCACAGGCACGGCCCGTCTCAGGTACCGCCCTGCCTCAGAGCTCCTCTGCAGTGGGGGACTTGGGGGGGCACCCCCCATCCAGAGAGTGGTGCTGGGAATTCCTCTGGTGGCTGACTCTCTTTGTCTCATGGCTGCTCCACACTATGAAAGTCAGACCCTTTGAAATCAGCAGGTCCAGAGAACTTGCACCCAAGAGTTTGAAAAGAGCTGGCTGAGGAACTCACTGGCCCGTTAAGATTAATTTTCAGTAAGTCTTGGAGCACTGGGGAAGTTTCAGAGACCTGGGAGAAAACTACTGTTGTGCCACCCTTTTAAAAAGGGTAAAGGGGATGGCCTGCGTAATTATAGGCCTGACAGCCTAACAGCAATCCTGGGAGAGAGAAAGGAGCAGCTGATATGGACTCAGTTAATAACAAATTAAAGGAGGGGGATGGAATTAATGCCAATCGCCATGGGTTTATTGAGAATAGATCCTGTCGCTAACTTGGTCTCTTTGGGAGGAGATTTCAAAGCTGGTGGCAGGAGGGAACAGTGTTGATGTAACACACTTAGATCATCTGTGGCCTTTGTCTTGGGACTACATGACATTTAGAGTGACAAACCGAGACTGATGCAAAATCAGGACGGCTTGGTGAGCTGGCCATGAGCACATGGTACCTTGTAATACGGCTCCATGTAACTGTCCAGCTAGCCACAAAGAGCGTTGGCCACGCGCTTAGGCCGGGAGGACTCTGTCCCTCCTCTGTGTGAAGCAGGGATGGTGAAAAGATTTGGGGGTTGTGGAGTCCCCCATCCCAGTGGCTCTGTGCCAGTGATCCAGCCTCTGCGTTATTTCCTGCTCCCCCAGTGTGTGTCCTCTGCTAATGCGACCAGGGATGAATTGAAATTTTCTTTCAGACCATTGATAAAGCTGCAAATAGCACAGCCCAAGACCCAATCCCTACGGGACCCCTTGGAGATACCCCCCTCAAGGGCTGGTTCCTGTTTACAGGTTTGTTTCGGGCCCTCTGTTAGCTGGCCATGAATGCGTTCAGTGTGGTTCATGACGATTTCGTATCAGTCTCGGTTTGTCATTCTAAATGTTGTGTGGTCTCAAGTCAAAGGCTGTAGAAGATCTAAGTGTGTTATGTTTCGGAGTAGCAGCCATGTTAGTCTGTGTCCGCAAAAAGAACAGGAATACTTGTGGCACCTTAGAGACTAACACATTTATTTCAGCATGAGCTTTCATGAGCTACAGCTCACTTCTTCGGATGCATGGACCATTCTATGCATCCAAGGAAGTGAGCCATAGCTCACGAAAGGTCATGCTGAAATGATTTGTTAGTCTCTAAGGTGCCACAAGTATTCCTATTCTTTAAGTGTGTTATGTCAACAGTATTCTCTTCTGCTGCCAGCCGTGGCATCTCCCAAAGAGATACCAGCTGAACATGGGGTTCCCATGCAACACTGGGGCCAGAGGGACTAATGTAGCCCTGGATGCACAAATGGGAATCTCGAGGAGAAGCAGGGAGGTGATTTTCCGTATAGGTTTGGCCCTAGTGTGACACTGCTGGGCCCCTATGTCCAGTTCTGTTGCCCACAGGCCAAGGAGGATGGTGATAAATTGGGGAAGAGTCCAGGAAGAGCCCCAAGAATGAGAAAGGGTCAGGAACCCTACCTGAGAGGGAGAGGCTCCCGGAGCTCCAGCTCTTTCACTTAACCCAGAGTAGGGTCAGGGGTGAGGCTCCTGTCTGGCTTTGCTGCATGGGGTCAGACACCCAGTGCTGGGCTCGTCTCTCTAGCAGACAAAAGTCCAACACGAGCAGCCAGCAGCTGGAAGTTGAAGCTGGACTAAATCAGCCTGGAACTGAACTGTGCCCAGAACTAAGCCCTGGAACAATTTCCCAGGCTGTGCAGATTCCCATTCATTGCCCATCTGTAAAGCCCACATAGGGCTGGCAGGTCCCCGACTCGGCAGGCAGCCCCATCTGAGTACTCCCTCTAGGGACGTCCTGAGCTCCATCTGCAACAGGACTGGTTCCCCCAGCTCCTGGGGGCTGCCACAGATCCTCCCACCTCCAACCGTCAGAAACCATTTTCTCTCCATTACCACCGGCGCCTGTCCAATCCAGCCTCATTGAGCCTTGTGCCCTGTCCTGCCCCCACCCCCTGCTGGATTTATGGGGTGCACATGGAGCCTCTTAGCGTGCTCTGGGGGCTAACCAAGCTCAGCTCTTCCCGACCCTCTCAGGAGTTCAGCCTGAATGTCCTGCAGCCCCCTGCACTGGCCTGGGTGGAGCTGATCTTTCTTGGCCCTGGGGGACTAAAGCTGGAGCCAGGACCACGGTGAGGCCCTGCTGCAGCCGTGGGGTGGGGGCAGGCATTCGTTCAGGGCAGGCCCATGCTAGGGGTGGCTCAGCTCAGATGAGCACAATGATGCCTTCTGGCCTTGGGATCTGTGACAAGGGGGCCTGCTGCTGGGAATCTCTGGGCAACAGGCCCCCACTGCATCTACTCTAGGGAGCTGCTTCCCAGCATCTTGGTCTGGCAGCTCACCTCCACCCCAGTGCTCCCCAAGGAGCAGATCATTCACGCACACACACACCCCCAGGCTCTGCCTTCCCCAGAGTCTCCTCCGAGATCCGGTACCGGAAGCAGCCCTGGAACCTGGTGAGAGCCCTGATTGAGAAGAACACGTGGAGCGGTGTGGAGGAGTACTTCCAGCACCTGGGTACGGGGTTTCTGGCACCTGGGTTGGGGGGCAGGATGGACGGAGACTGCGAGGGATGGCTAGTGCCAGGGTAAGAGGGCAGATGCTGAAGAGCGTACCCAGCGCTGGAGTCTGGGAGTGCTCTGGGGACTCAGAGGTGCCTGTGGAGGGAGGGGGGCCTGGAGGGGCAGGGGGCTGTCAGAGGGTATCGGGCAGGGATGGAGATATGGGGGGTAAGAGGCTACTGGGGGCCAATGTGGATGGGGCTGCGCGGGCTGCTGAGGCGAGAGAGATGACGTGGGTGGAGGGCGGGTGAGGCGACGGGGGGCTGGGCAGATGGGGCCATGTCACAGGCTTGGTGCTTTTGAAGAGCTCTGAATCAAACCCAGGCAGGACCCTCTTCAGGATAACATCCGCAGACACTCTCACTGTGGCAAGAAGCCTCCTTGGCTTCAGCGCCTCCTAGGTCTGAGCTCAGAACGTTCAGCCCCCTGTTCCACAGTGAGCTCCCCCCAAAGAGTCCGCCTGGATGGGACACCTGGGGAAGCCTCACATGCCCCCAAAGAGCCCTGCATCCCAACTCCGCAGCATGTGACACAGAAGGTTTATCAGCTGTCTGGAGCACAATGAAGGCAAGTTATCTGTTAGCACCAAACCCAGGAAGTTCCAGCCACGTCCATCTTGGTCAGACCCAGAGCTCCAAGCCTTGATCTCCACCCGAGACCCCCAACAGGAGGCTGAGACCTGCTTCCAGCAACCCACCCTCAGTCATGCCCAGCTGTCCCTCCTCCATCCTTCATTCCCCTTCAGGGCAAAGAGGGTCACCTGGCTGCCTCTCCTCCATCCTTCATTCCCCTTCAGGGCAAAGAGGGTCACCTGGCCTCCACCTCAGCTTTGTTCTCCCTGGTTGTAGCCCCTGGGTCATCAGTTGCTGAGTTACAAAATGTCCAGCCATCATCTGGGTCTAGGTAGCCATTCAACAGTCCCACCCAGTTCCCTGGGTCTCTGCAAAATTAACCCCCCTTTCCCTCCAGCTAGGTAAACATGCAGCACACTGGGGAAATTGAGGCACATCCAGCACTCAACAAAATACTAAGAAAATTCCCACTGCGTAGTATCCCATGAGCGGTGGAAGGAGTGGGATGGGTAAAGTGAGGGGGCTGGGGAGGTGACGTGAAGGGGTCTGGGCAGGGCAGGCCGCCAGTCAGAGGGGGTTTCCCAATAAATCCATTGGTTGGGTGGGGGTGACACAGCTGGGCTGAGGGCAGCTGGAGGGACACAGTTGGGATGGGCCCTGAACTCCATGTGGCTTCCTCCCTCTGGGCTTCATGGGGTGCGTGTGCCCCCCCCCCCAGGCATCTCACCCCCTGACAGGGCTGGCACAGGTATCTCACCCCCCTTGGTGTTGCAGGGCTGGCGCTGGCACGAGCGGAGAAGACGCTGCTGGAGGAGAGTGGCAGTGGGACGGAGCCGCGGGGGCTGCGCCGCAGGAAGCACACACTGAGCTGGAGGGCCCCCCATGCTGAGCCCACCCTGGCCACGCTGCCCCCCAGCAAGACAGGGCCCTGCCCCCTGCGCCCCTCTGGTAAGGGAAAACATGACCCTGCATGTAACCCACCCCATCCCCACCCATGTTTAGAGGGGACCTGTCCCCCCGCTCGGGTAAAGGGGAACCTGCGCACAACCCTCCACCCACAACCTACCCCCCATCCAAAGGAAATGTGCCCCCTCCTGTAATCTGCCCCCAGAACCTGCCCCTAGCCCCATCCCATCCTAAAGGGAACCCACCCCCTCAAACCCATCCCCATCCCCCACACCCAGGTAATGGGGAACGCACCCCCATCACCCTGTCTGGAGCCTGCCCCCATCACCACCCCCCCCGGAAAGGGGGAACATGCCTTGTCCCCGATGGTCCCCCATCAGGGAGCCTGCAGGGGCAGCTATTCCTCCCCCCCAGAGGATGGGAGACGGGCTGTTGCAGTCCCCTATGGGGAGTGACTCCTGGGCACATGGGGCTGGCCTGGCCCCCGCCTAACCTGCCCCCTCTCCCCGCAGGCAGCCTGGCAGCCCAACTCTCCCAGCAGCTCGTGGAGCGGAGCCGGGGCCCCACTGTGTCCACCCTCATCCTCATCGTCAGCCTGGTGTAAGGGGCATGTGGGGCTGAGCTATGGGGAGGCAGGGGTGGGTGATTGAGCTATAGGGAGATGGGACTAAAGGGGTCTGGGGCTCTTTGGAGGAGTGATGTGGGGGGCCAGGCAGGGCTCTGGGGGGCATAATGTGGGGAGCTGGGGCAGGGCTCTGATGGGAGTAATGGGGAGGTGGAGCTTTGTGTGACGGGGGTCCAGGATTTGGGGCACACCCATCCAGGGGCGGGCTCAGGCTGGACTCTGGGTGATGTGAAGGGGTAGAGTCCAGGTGGTAGAGTAGGGGCACCCCCTGGGGGCACAGTCACAGCCCCTTTCCTGAATTGGGATGTAGGTGTTGGACTGGGCTAGGGGTGGGGGATGGGAGCTGCTCTGTGCATGGCCAGGCAGGGACTGTTGGTGAAGGGAGTTGTGTGAGGGGGAAGGGGTTGAGTAGGAAGAGGGGGTGTGTATGGGGAGGGGGGGGTGTGGGGAGGGAGCTATGAGATGATTTTCAGGGGTGAGGACTCATGTGTCTCTTTTCTTCCCTCTGTCTCTGCTGCCTCACAGGATCTGTGTGAGGTACAGTGTGACCTCCCCTGCCCCCCACCCCCATGTCCCGCTGGCTGCCATGGACCCCCTGACCCTCCCCCTTGTGCTCCAAGACACCCCCTCAGCACCACCCCTGCCCTGCCGAGCCCCCTCCCTAGTGTTCTGAGCTCCCAGTACTCTGGAGCACTGACTGAGGTGGCATGATTTGCATACTGCGCTCTGATTAGCCAGCATACCACTGACATGCTGGATGGTGGCAGGCCTCAGCTCCGGACCCTACCAATCAGAGCGCAGTATGCAAATCTGACAGCCTGTCTTGAGCATGTTCTGGGCAGGGAGATGGGGCCTGAGACAGTCATGCATGTAACTGGGGGGCAGGGCCAGAACTCCTGGTTTCTCTCCCTGGCTCTGGGAGGGAGTGGGGTGTAGCGGTTAGAGCAGGGGGCTGGGAACCAGGATGGCTGGGTTCTGCCCCATGTACTCAGGGCTGTGTTCTAGGGACACTGGGTGACCCTTAACCAGGATCAGGCCTGTGGCGATGCTCTGCCAGCCCCTCATCCTTCCTTTCCCCCCAGCCTGCTGGTCCTAGTGGTTCTCAACGTGATGCTGTTATACCGGCTGTGGGCGCTGGAGCATACGGCCCGCGCTTTCCAGGCCTGGCAGGCTTCCGCACTGGCCCGAGGGTGAGTGATCCCAGCAGGGGGCTGCCTGGGAGGGGAATGGGGAGATTTCTGGCAGTGGGGAAGGGGGGTAGTGTGGGGAACACAGGCCAGAGTGATGGGGGCAATCCCAGTGGCGAGGGAGGGGGCCGCAGGAGGAGCGCAAGAGGCGAGGGGTTGGGTATTGTTGAGGTGGGGTCAAGGTGCCAGGGGAGGGGTCCCAGCAGCTGGCATTTGGGGCAGATGGGGTGACCCCCATTTCAGCAGGCAGTGACCTCCTGCCCCCCAGGAAGCTGCCCCGGTCAGCAGGCGAGTGGGCCGAGGTCCTGGAGCTGCAGCGGCGTTTCCATGGTGCCGAAGTGCAGAAGTGGAGGCAGATCCTGGAGGCCTCTGTGGAGCTGCTGGATGAGGTGATGCTGCGAGGCCGGGCCAGGCTTGCTCGGCTCTTTGGGTCTCTGCCCATGGGGGGCTGCAGCTCTGCTCGTGCAGCCCCCCTGGGCCTGACTCCCCGTGCCTGCTCTTCAGCTTTGGGGACAGCAGGACCAATGCGCAGTCACCCAGCCTGAGTCCTGCACCCAAAGCTGCTTGGAGTGCCCCCTGTCTGACAGCAGGACCCTAGTGGAAGCCCAGCCCATCTGGTGATCCAGGAGCCCGAGGAAAGAGGAGTCACTGGGGAAAGTGTCATCTGCTGGTTAGAGTAGAGGGGCTGGGCACCAGGACTCCTGGTTTCTCTCCTCAGCTCTGGAAGGGGAGTGGGGTTAGTGTGTTGGGTGTCTGGGCACCAGGACTCCTGGGTTCTCTCCCTGCTTTGAGGGGAGTGTAGTCTAGATGGGGGGAGGGGTGGGCTGGGAGCCAGGACTAGAAGGCTGAAGCCCTCTTCATGAGCTGTCAGCCATTCAGGAATAACTGGTACCTCTCCTGCCCCCCACCCTCACCCCCCCAGATGAAGGTCTCCCTGGAGAAGCTGCACCAGGGCATCATGATGGCAGAACCACCCCCGGAGCCAGGCCAGGCTGATGCTATTTCCTGAAGCTGCACTGGCCTCCGGGAGCCATGGGGGACTGAGCTGGATCTGAGACTGCAGCTAGGTCAGCGCCGCCCAGACACGCCTGTGGGCCGGCTCCTTCAGCCGAGTCAGCGCCGTTCAGCCAGCTCCCTCGACTGGCTCAGCGCTGCCTGGGCGCCCCTTGTCGGCCAGGTCAGTACTGCTTGACGCCCTCATTCAGCTGGCTCCCTCAGCCAGGTCAGCACCGCCCGGACACTCCTCATCGGCTGGCTCCCTCGTTCGGGTCAGCGCCATCCAGACGCCTCCTGCAGGCCAGTTCCCTCCACCAGGTCAGTGCCGCCTGGATGTCCCCGTTCAGCTGGTGCCCTTGGCCGGGTCAGCGCTGCCTGGACATCCCCCTTCGGCTGGCTCCCTCAGCCAGGTCAGGACCGCCTGGACACCCCCCTTCAGCAGGCTCCGTCGGCCAGGTCAGCGCTGCCTGGACACCCCCCTTCGGCTGGCTCCCTCGGCCGGGTCAGGACCGCCTGGACACCCCCTTTCGGCTGGCTCCCTCGGCCGGGTCAGGACCGCCTGGACACCCCCTTTCGGCTGGCTCCCTCGGCCGGGTCAGAACTACCTGGACACCCCCCTTCGGCTGGCTCCCTCGGCCGGGTCAGCGCCGCCTGTACGCTTCCCAGGGTCTGCTTCTCCTGCTGGGTCAGCAGCACCTGGCCATTGGCTGGTGTCAGCACTGGCTTGGGCTGCCCTGCTCTTCTGCCACCCCCCAGCGGAGCAGGTCTCTGTGGTGACAGCTAGGTGGAGGCCGCACCGGGGGACACATGGAAGATCCCCTGGGATTAGCTCTGCCCCCCGCGATCTGCCCACTGCCTGCAACCCAGGACAACGGTGGCTGGACTGCAGCTGCCAGCTGGGTACGGCCCACCATGTCTGCTGCCTGGTGGCCTGTCGTGGGCTGGGGGAACCCATCCAGTCTGGGCTAGGAATTGACTTTCTAAGTGGTCTAGCTGCATGGTGTTACTGTGGGGTGTGGCCAGGGCAGTTCCCCTGCCCCCTTACCTTGGAGCCAGGACTCCTGGGTCCTCTGCACTGGAGCAGGGGAACCCTTGGGGCAAACTCCGTGCAGTGCAGGGGGCACTGCCCATGGCTCTGCCTCCTTCCCCAAACACTCAATTCCTAGTGGGCCCGGTGCTTACCAGGCACTGGGTCGTTGTCTCCTGGCCTGGGCCTCTTGTCCTTCGCCGCTGCTGGAAGGGGCTGGGCTGCGTGTGAGCCTCCCAGCCAGCCTGCACACCGTCTTCTCCCTCATCCTCAGTGTTATGGGGCTCGTCCCCCCGCCCCCCCCGTCACTATTTATTAGCTGATTAAAGTGTGGCTGGTATAGCGCCGCCCAGGGTGAGTCTGTGTGTGTCTGTCCGGGGGTGAGGGAACCACAAGGGAGAGGACCCCCCCAATGTCCCTGTTCAACTCTTCCAGCGCCTCCCCCCACAGCCCCCCGCAGAGAGAATAAATCTTTTTAAGAGACAATCACAAATATATGAGGGTTGTTTTTTCTTCCTGCCCCTCCCCCTGTTACCCCCAGTCAGCACCCCTGCCCCCATCAACCCCCTGCCTCACTCCGCCTGGTCCTCCCCCACAGCCAGAGCCTGCCAAGGCTCCAATCCCTCCCCCCACTGCCCCCCAGCCAGTGCTCCCCCCGACCCCAGCCAGCACTCCTGCCTCTCCCCATCAACCCCCTGCTACTCTGCCCCCTGCCAATGCTCTTGCTCCTCCCGCCTGCTCCCCAACTACTACTGCTGCCCTTATCAACCCCCCGCATACCTGTTCTGAGCAGGGCCCCCCCAGCCAGCACTCCCCCCTGCTCCCCAGCCACTGCTCCTGCCCTTATCAGCCCCCTGAATCCCAGCTCTGTCCAGGGCCCCCACCTCAGACAGCACTCCCCATACTGCCCCCATCAGCGCACCCCTCCATTCCCCCCGGCCAGTGTGTCCACACCCTGCTCTGCCCAGCGCACCCCCTCTGCCCCACAGCTACTGCGCCTGCCCCCATCAACCCCCTGCATCCCTGCTCTGCCCAGGGCCGCCCCAGCCAGCGCTCCCCTCCGTCCCCCCAGGCAGTGCTTCTGACCCTGTGTCCATGCCCTGCTCTGCCCAGCACCCCCCGCCAGTGCTTCCACCCCAACTGCCAGGGGACAGAGATGGGCCCAGCAGCTTCCTGCAGCCCACCCGAGGACACAGCACCTGGCCTAACCTAGCAGCAAGCAGAGACCCCTCTTGTGGTCCTTAGACATTGGTCATGAGCCCAATCCTCACCCACAGCCCTGCTAGTGTCCCTCACTCCTGACTCACATCCCCTGCCAGCCCAGCCCTGCAATGCCCTTCACTCCTGACCTGCAGCCCCCTGCCAACCCACCCTTGGGCTCTCCACCCAGCCACACTGGTGTTGCACACTACTGACCCACAGCCCCCTGCTATCCCAGACCTGGGCTCCCCACCCAGCCCTGCAATGCCCCTCACTCCTGACCCACAGCCCCCTGCCAATCCAGCCCTGGACTCCCCCCAAGATCTCCTGGGGCTCCTCACTTCTGCCCTACAGCTCCCTACTATCCCAGCACTTGGCTCCCAACCCTCCCTTGTGGTGCCCCTCACTCCTGACCCATAGCCCTTGCTAGCCTAGTCCTCAGCTCATGACACACAGTCCCTGTTCTCCCAGCTCTGGGCCAATCCCATAAAATCTGCCAGGGCCTCTCAGTCCTGACCCACAGCCCCCTGCAAACCCAACACTGTGCGCCCCCGTACCACCTGCTGGTGCCCCTTACTCCCAGCATGCACACACTGAGGATGCCTGAGCTCTGGTTGGGCTCTGGGGTGACTCAAGGTTAAGGAAGAAGAGTCCTGTGGCACCTTATAGACTAACAGAAGTATTGGAGCAAAAGCTTTCATGGGTGAATACCCACTTCATCAGACACATGTTGCTTTTTTACAGATCCAGACTAACCTGGCTACCCCTCTGATACTTGAAGGTTAAGGATGACACTAATCCATGTGTGTCAAGGTGGCGGGTGCCTCCAGCTGGAATCGCACCCATCCGCTTCTGTAACCTGCACTTCCTGGGCCAAGGCTGCCTTCAGCTGTGAGAGAGTGAGCGGCTTTGGCCAGGCAGCACCTGCAGGGGGCAGCACAGCATGATCCTCAGGGTGCTGGGGAAATACTGTACAGGGCTGGGGGTGGCATGGGAGGGGGCAGTGCAGGGCTGGGGGCGGCATGGAACAGAGCAGTGCATTGATGGGGCCAACATGGCATGGGGCAGTGCAGGGGCTGTGCTTAGAGGCAGTGTGGTGCAGTGTTGGGCTGTGAAGTACTGGGGGACAGTGGTGACAGTGACCCAGACTCTCTCTGTGGCAGGGCCCCTGCCCCATACCCCAGACTTGTCTCCCAGCCTCATCAGTGGGTTGAAGCCCCACTGAGCCCCTGTGATGGGCTGAGTGAGGTGTGGTGAGCCTACCTCACACACCCAGCCTCAGGCTCAGCCCGCAGCTGGGGCCGTCGCTTCCCGAGCCCAGAGGGAGCTGGGCAGGGCCGGCGCTTCCATTTAGGCGGCCTAGGCAATCGCCTAGGGCGCCAGGATTATCGGTGGGCGGCGTGTTGCCAGAGGGGGCAGCAGGTCGCTCTGGTGGAGCTGCCGCAGTCGTGGCTGCGGATGGTCGGCTGCTCCGCGGCTCTGGTGGAGCTGCCACAGTCGTGCCTGCAGGAGGTCCACCAGAGCCGCGCGAGCAGCCGACTGTCCGCAGCCACGACTGTGGCAGCTCTACTGGAGCCGCGGGACCAGCGTGCAGGGCGGTGAAATTGCTGTGCGCCTAGGGCGCTAAAACCCCTAGCGCCGGTCCTGCAGCTGGGCAGAGACAAGTGGTGCCCTTAGAATCCCAGACCCATCAGGTTAGAAGGGACTGCAGGGGTCTGGTCCAATCCCAGCCAAAGTGCAGGATTTGATGTGGCTAAACCATCTCAGACAAATGGCTCCAGCCTCCTTTCGAAAACCTTCAGTGAAGGAAATTCCACAACCTCCCTAGGTGTCTGGTCCATTGTCCTACTGTTCTTACCATTAGGAAGTTTCTCCTGAGATTTAATCGAAATCTGCTCTGCTGTAGTTTGAACCTGTTGCCTCTTATCCTGCCCTCCATGGCAAGAGAGAGCAACTTTTCTTCATCATTTTTATGGCAGCCTTTCAAATATCTGAAGACTATCATGTCCCCCTTAATCTCCTCTTTTCCAAACAACCTACCCAATTCCTTTGCTCAGATGGTTTTCATTCCATCCCTTTGATCATCTTTGTCACTCACCTCCAGATCATTTCTAGTTTCTCTACGTCCTTTCTAGACATTGGTGACCAAAACTAGACCCGCTACTCCAGCTGAGGCCTCACCCCACTTGAGATGTTGCTTTTAGCGACCTGGCTGTGCCCCTACGGCTGTGCTGCTAAAAGTCGTGCAGTGTCGCTGCTGTTTGTCAGCTCTCCTGCCAGCATCAACCTTTGTGGCAAAACTTTTGTCTTTTTTTGGGGGGGAGGGTGTTAACACCTCAATGACAAAAGTTTTGTTTTTCACTTGCCAGTGTAGACAGCCCTCCTTCCATCCCTTATGGGATGTTCCCTCCAACCTCTGCTCTGCCAGTCCCACTCTCGAGTCAGTCAACCCCTTGCCCTGAGGCTGGATCGGGGACAGCACCACCTAGAGGGGAAAGGCCCCATCCCCTTGAGGTTCTCCTACCTTTGGAGGGTGGGAGGGAGGGAGCTGAGTGCATAGGGAGCCGGCCCCACTAGGCAGGGGGCCTGGGAGGTAGGGTGACCAGATAGCAAGTGTGAAAAATCAGGACGGGGGTCCTATATAGTAATAAGTGCCTATATAGGAAAAAAAGTCCAAAATATCGGGACTGTCTCTATAAAATCAGGACAGCTGGTCACCCTACTGGGAGGGGAGGGAGAAATGGGAGCAGTTGGATTCCTGCACATCTGACATTAGCTCTACAAATGGAGGCAGGTGCACTGGTGGGGGGAGGGGGGCAGACAGTGCCAGCACCACAGCAGCTTCCTCCTGCTCTGGCTCACCCACTGCAAAGAGCAGAGTGGCCACCCGCAGCAGAGCCCAGGGCTTGGCTAGCAGGGGCTCCAGACCAGCAGTGAGGGACACTGGCAAAGCTGGAGGGTGGGAAACCTGGGGCTGGGCTAGCAGTGGGCTGCGGGTCAGGAAGGAGGGGCACAGGGAGAGTTGGGGGGGAACCCTGGGGCTGGGCTAACGGGGCTATGGGTTGGGAGTGACAGACACCAGCAGAACTGGGAGGTCTGGGAATCCAGGGCTGGATGGGGGGCGGGGGGGTTTGCACGTGGAGAGTGAGGGGCACCGGCAGAGCTGTGGCAGAGCAGGGCTGGGCTAGCTGGGGGCTGCAGATGGGGAGTGACGGGCATAAGCACAGCTGGGATCTCAGGATCCGTCCCCCGACTCTCTCTCTGTCCGCGGCTCTGGCCCCTGCTCCCAGTGCCGCCACTGGCTCGCCCAGTCCCTGTGTGTGTCCCGGGTGGGCGGGGATCGGCCGCTGCGCCCCGCCCCGCCCCCAGCCCCATGCTCCGCGGCCTGCTGCCAGCGCGTGCTGCAATGCATCAAGTCCCCGCCCGCCCTCTGCGCCTGGCGCTTTGATTCTTTCGCAGCTGCTCGCCGCAGCCAGCCGGCTTCTCTGCAGTGCGCCGGACAGGGGCGAGCACCTGGCGCCGGCTGCATCTCCCCCTCCCCACCGGGCACAGGCTCCATTGCTCCCTCCCGACCCGACCGGGCACAGGCTCCATCGCCCTCTCCCGACTGGACACCAGCTGCATCCCCCGACCCGACCGGGCACTGGCTCCATTGCCCCCTCCCGACCAGACTGGGCACCGTCTGCATCGCCCCCTCCCGACTGGGCACTGGCTGTATCGCCCCCTCCCGACCCAACCAGGCACTGGCTCCATTGCCCCCTCCCGACCGGACCAGGCACCAGCTGCATCACCTCCTCCTTACCGGACCAGGCACCAGCTCCATCGCCCCCTCCAAACTGGGCACCAGCTCCATTACATCTTCCCTACTGGACATAGGCTCCAGCACTACCTCCAAGTCTAGTGGCGAGTGTCAAGGTCATCCCTGGGGCATCCCCAAAGTGGGTGCGATTCTTCCCCCCAAGGGAGGCGCTGGCAGGGCACCATGCCTTGATCACTATTGGGCAGCTGGCTGGGTGTGGGCAGCAAATGAGGATCTGTTGAGTGGCCAGTTTGCAGCTCTGCAGTGACACTGAGACAGCAGCTGGACCGGAACAAGCTGGGACTGTGGTGACCCCCCCACCCTGCAGGGCTCCAGGCATCCAGTCCTGACAGCACCAGTCCCACACAGAGCAAGCATGTCCCTCGTCAGCCTGACTCATTTCATGGGCTGCCAGGATCAAGGTGGCAGCAGCTGAGCTGTGGACTCTGCTCTGTGGGCCAGGAGAGCTGCATCCGGACGGGGTTGCTGTGGAGGACAAGGGACCTAGGTCTGCTGACAGCACCCCCTGCTCCCCTGTTTATGGCTCCTCCGGCCATCCCTATTGTCTGCCCTGGACTGTGGGGGTGCCCCTATCCTAGCAGTGCTGGGTCCTGGACCCACCTGGGGCATCGCGTGGCAGCAGGGGCAGCCAGGTTGTGCTAGCCTCTGCCTGGGGGAACGGGCCAGCCAGAACCAGCTGGGAGCATCCGGCCAGGACATTCCAAGACACAGGCCAGGCAGTGCAGGGCACCAAGCCCTTGGCTATAAATACCCTTTTGGAAGATTCCTGTCAGGGATCGTCTGTCCGCTGAGCACGGAGCCAGCAGGCAGGGGCAGAGGGGGACCCGCAGCACCAGCCCCACTGAGGAGCTGTCCCAGCTGGCCTGGGGCCCTGATCCCAGGGACCCCACCATGGCTCTGCTGGGCCCATCACTCCTGTTCTGTCTCATCCTTGGTGAGTGTACACTTGGGGCAGAAGATGGGGGTCTGAGGGCTGCCCAGAGAGGGGGCTCCTGGGCCCTGGGGGAAGGGGGCGCAGGGCCTGTCCCAGTGAGGATTCCCTGAGCCCTCTCCACACTGCCCCCTCAACCCCAGGACAGATTCCCTCCCCTCAGGGACAGCCTGGAGCAGGACACAGCCACTGAACTAGCCCTGAAGCATGGAGAGACATGGCCAGTTTCTGACTCCCGGTGGTGAGGAGACGGAGTAGGCAGACAGATAGACAGAGACAGATGGGGGGAAATAGAGTGCCCAGAACCATGATTCAGAGAGACAGGGCAACCTGCCTTCGCAGGGGATGATCCCTGACAGGCCCTGGGGTGACACCCAGTGACCAGGGCAGGAACCACCCTGGAAAGTTTAGATATCAGAATCCAACTGCAGTAACAGAACAAATAGCTCAGTCCTGGACCCCCTAGCTCTTCTGATGTTGCTCACTCCCAACTCACAGCCCCCTGCTAGCCCAGCCGTGGGCTCCACTCCCACCCAGTTCTGCTGGTGCCCCTCACTCCCACCCCACAGCCCCCTGCTAGCCCAGTCCTGGGTTTCCCTGCATCTCTGCCAGTGCCTCTCACTCCTGACCTGCAGTCCCCTGCTAGCCCAGCCCTGAGTGCCACCCTCACCTCTGCTGCTGCTGGTGCTCCTCACTCCCAACCCACAGCTCTGCTGGTGCACTGCCCCAAGGTAATCTGGTGCATGCTGGGGGCTGCACAGACACAGACAGACAGACACCCACAGAGCAGGTGTGATTCTGTCCAGCCAACAGTGGCTTTCCCAGGCCCTTGCCTTGATCCCCACCTCTCAGGCTGGGAGAGTGACCTGCAGCTCCCCAAGCGAGCAGGACCAGTGCAGCCCCTCAAGAACTGATTGGAGGGGAAGGGGGAGCATATGGGGGAGCCAGGGGGGTTCTGGGGTACTGAATGCCCAGATCTGGGGGTGCTGGTGGAAGGAGTGTAGATCAGGTGATGAGGGGGTGCAGATGTGGAGTGCTGGGGTGGTTCTGGGGGTGCAGATCAGTTCTGGGGATGCAGATTGGGGGACTGGGGCTGAATGGGGCTGTGTGTGACCCTTTAACACCCTCCCCACTCAGTGTCATCGTGCTGGGCAGGCTGCGTGGAGGTGGACTCCCACACCGAGGCCGTTTTTGGGATGACATTCAAGATCCTCTGCATTTCCTGCAAGAAGCGGAGCGAGACCTCGGCCGAGGCCTACACGGAGTGGTACTTCAGGGAGAAGGGCACTGACACCTTCACCAGGGTGTGTGAGGGCTGGCTGCGGGGGCTGGACTGCACTGGGGGAAGCACGGGGTACAGGAGGGGGAATCAGGTCCCTGTCCAGGGCTTTCCCTTCTCCTCCCTGTGGCTTCCCCTGCACGCAGCCTCCTCCTTCACTGCCCAGCCCAACCCCATGTGTTGTTAGACAGCGGCTGGGCCCCAGCCCAGAAGTGGCTGCATCTCAGCGTTGGTCTGTTCCAGACAGGCCCAGGTCACTAACCAGCTGCCCTGAGCTGGGTGAAGCCAGACAAGGCTAGTTGTCTGCTGGGTGCTCACTACGCTTCGCCTCCCCACCCCCAAACCCCTAGACTTCACTCCCTGCTCAGCGCTGAGGCTAGAACCCAGGAGACCTGGTTCCCAGCCCCCTGGCTCTAACCAGTAGACCCCATCCTCTTCCCAGGACGTTAGAATCTCCTATGAAAGACAGATACCACATCCATCCTTCCTCATGTCTCCCTTCACTGAATATGGAGGGGGAGGTGTCACTCCCTGCGATGCTGTGGGGCCGGGTGGGTTCGCTCTCCATGGGGCCGTGAGGGATCACTCTCCATGGGGATGGCCCCACTAGCTGCTCATGGACACGAGGGTCTCAGCCTGGCTTCCACTGTCCTAGCTCCCTCAGCAGGGTAACCTCAGAGAGCTCCCCACAGTCCTGCTCCCTGAGATGTTCCCCGCCAGGTGCTCAGCTGACCTCAGCATGGGGAGCCCCAAATGGTGATGACCTGTGAAATGCCAGAGTCCTAGCAGCCCTGCAAGGCTGGGAAGACGAGTTACATGGAGACTCACCAGAGACCTGCAGCCCCTGGCCTGCCCTGTCCACGCCAGCTCCTCACCTCACCCACAGTGCTGAGGCTGCTGTCCTGTCCCCAGCACACCACCACTACCCTCCATGGGGTTCTGGTCTGTGGCAGGCATCCCCAGTGGGTCTATGGTCTGGGACAGCCGTCCCCCGCGGGGCTGTGGTCTGTGGCAGATGACCCCTTGGGGATCTGGTCTATGACAGGCTTTGCCCATGGGGGTCTGGTCCGGGACAGATGTCCCACATGGGATTCTGGTCCAGGACAGATGTCTTCCATGGAGGTCTGGTCTGGGACAGGCTTCCCCCGTTGGCTGTGATCTGTGGCAGGCTTCTCCCATGGGGCTATGGTCTCTGGCAGGCGACCCCATGAGGGTCTGGTCTGGGACAGGTAATCCCCATGGGGCTGTGATCTGTGGCAGGTGAGCCCCATGGGGCTGTGGTCTGGGACAGGAGTCCCCTGCAGTGCATGGCCGTCCGTCTGACTTCCTTCCCCCCAGATCCTGCGTTACGACCCTGACGCGCTGCTGGAGGTGGTGGACGAGCGGTTCCAGGATCTCGTGGTGTGGAACGGCAGCAAGAACACGCGGGACCTGCAGGATCTGTCCATCTTCCTGACCAACGTGACCTACGAGCAGGCAGGCGAGTACCTGTGCCGTGTTGACCGCAACCTCACCTTCGATGGCTACGTCTACAACATCGTCATCAACAAGACCATCCACGTTGAGGTGGTGGACAAGGGTGAGTGGGTTGGGCTGCAGGCAGGGGTGGGGCCATGGGCAGGGGTGGAGTTATGTACAGAGGGTGGTGCTGCTAGGGTGACCAGAGGGTGGTGGGAAAGAGGTTCCTATATAAGACAAAGCCCTAGATATCGGGACTATCCCAATAAAATCAGGACCTCTGGTCGCCCTAGTGCCACGTACATGGGGCAGAGCCACAGGTACAGGGACATCACAGTAATGGGGGCAGGTCAACACATAGGGGTGGGGCTACCTACAGATGGTGAGGCCAGAGACATCAGGGCAAGGCCACACACAAGGCTGGGGCCATACACATTTGGTCTGCAGCCACATGGAGGGAGGGGTCTCACTCCCTGGAGTGGGCTACACACGTGGGGCATGGTCCCACGCCCTGAAAGTGGGACAGACCAGGTATGGGGGTGGCACCATGTACACAGAAGTGGAGGCATGTATATGGGGCGTTGAATCACATGGGGAGAGGGCTACATCCACGGGGAGTGAGGGCACAAGGGGGTGGAGGTACACACCAGGGGTAGAGCCACACAGAGTGGGGCTGTACACCCATCCTCACTTCAGTCCAACCTGGGCTGGTGCAGGGTGCTGCGGGACACTCAGGCCAAGCTCCCACGATGGCAGGAAGAGCTGGGCTTGGTTACTTCCCAGTGCATGCTGGGAGGCTCCATGTGCACCCCATAAATTCAGCGGGGGTGGGGCGAGCAGGGAAGAGCTAAGGGGCTAAAGGACATTGAGGCTGGACTGGGCAGGTGGCCATGGTGGTGTTGGGAGAAGTCAATTTCTGACAGCCAGAGGTGGGAGGGTTTGGGGCAACCCCCAGGAGCCAGGGGAACCTGTCCCATTGCAGACAGAGCTTGAGTTCCTGGACGGGGTGCTGAGATGGGGCTGCCTACCAGGCCAGGGCCCTGCCAGGCCTGCGAGGTGCTGGGTGCTGAGCTGGCTTCTCCAGCAAGGAGCGATGCTGGGGCAGAGGAGGGGGCTGTGGGGGAGGTCTCACCCTCTCCCCTCCCACAGCGAACCGGGACATGGCGTCCATCGTGTCAGAGATCATGATGTATGTGCTCATCGTGGTGCTCACCATCTGGCTGGTGGCTGAGATGATTTATTGCTACAAGAAGATTGCGGCAGCCACGGAGGCAGCTGCACAGGAGAATGCGTGAGTTCAGGGAGCTGGAGGGGCTCAGAGAAGCAGGTGGGGGCTGGGGTAGGCAGGACCCAGGTGGGGACTGCCTGGGAACAGGCTGGCTGTGCTAAGGTGAACAGGTGTCCAGTTTTCGACCAGAACACCTGGTTGAAAAGGGACTTTGGCGCCAGGGCCAGATTCAGGGTTATTGCCGCCCCAAGAAGCGAAAAGAAAAACCCGATCACAATCTGCAGCTCTACGCCACCACTTCCGTCTTCGGCGGCAATTCAGTGGCTGGTCCTTCACCCCTCACTGTTGGCCTCCCCAAGCAGCTGCTTGCTGGGCTGGTGCCTGGAGCCGGACTTGCCTGGCGCTGTGGTCAGCACCGCCAACTGGGCTGTTAAAAGTCCAATGCTGCAGGGCTAAGGCAGGCTAGTCCCTACCTGTCCTGGCTCCACGCTGCACCCCGGAAGCAGCTAGCAGGTCCAGCTCTTAGACGGGGAGGCCACGGGGCTCCGTGCGCTGCCCCCACCCCCAGATTGTTTCTGCACTCCCATTGGCCATGGTCAATGGGAGCTGTGGGGTGGTGCCTGCAGGCGAGAGCAGCACGCAGAGCCTCGTGGCCGCCCCCCGCGTAGAAACTGGACCTGCTGGTTGCTTCTGGGGTAAGTGCGAAGCCGGGACAAGCAGGAAGCCTGCCTTGCCTGCCTGCTGCACTGCTTACTGAGAGCCACAGGAGGTAAGCCCACACCCCAACCCTCAGCCCTGAGCCCCCCCAACCTGGAGCCTCCTCCTGCACCCCAAGCCCCTCATCCCCAGCTCCACCACAGAGCCCCGTGCCCTCAGATGGAGCCTTTACCCCCCTGTACCCCAACCCCCTGCCCCAACTCAGAACTCCCTCCAATACCCTGAAGACCACCCCCCACACACACACACTCCAAACATCCCTGGCCCAACCCCAGAGCCTGCACCCCCAGATGGAGTCCTCTTCCTCCTTGCACCCCAACCCCCTGCTGCAACCCGCAGCCCCCTCCTGCACCCTGAAGCCCTCATCCCCAGCCCAGAGCCCTCACCCCCTCCTGCACCCCAACCTCCTGCCCCAACCCAATGAAAGTGAGTGAGGGTAGGGGAGAGTGAGCCATGGAGGGAGGGGGAATGTAGTGAGTGGGGGACAGGGCTTCAGGAAGGGGCGGGTCTAGGGTATTCAGCTTTGTGCGTTGGCGACCCTAGAGTAGGCAGTGAGTGGCAGGCTGTCCTCACCCCCATCTCTCCACAGCTCCGAGTACCTGGCCATCACGTCAGAGAGCAAGGAGAACTGTGCCGGGGTGCAGGTGGCGGAATAGTCCTTGGGGGCCATCCGCAAGCCTGGGGGACCTCGTGTGGCCGGGTAAGTCCAGATGGGCGGGAGCCCTGGGGGGTCGCCCTGGCCCACAGGATTTGGTGCTACCCTGCATCCTTCCATCAGATTCTGCCTTGCTGCCACCCCAGCACCAACTGCCTCTGCCAGCCCCATGGCCCCTCCCTTTCTTGGTAGGGACACAAGCACTCCCTGCATGCACCATACCGCTGTGCTTTGTGTCCCTGTCCTGCGGGCCAGAGCCAGGAAAGAACCCAGCCCCCATGCTCCAACCATTAGACCTCACTTCTCTCCCAGAGCCAGGAAAGCACCCAGGAGTCCTGGCTCCCAGCCTCCCCTGCTCCAACTACTAGATCCCCACTCCTCTCCCAGAGCCAGGAGAGCACTCAGGAGTCCTGGCTCCTGGTCTAACCACTAGACCCCACTCCTTTCTCTATCTCAACTACAATTTGTTGTAACACAGCATCACATCCTGCTCCCATGGTGGACCCCAGAGAGGATAACAGCCCGCTACTGCTAGCAGCAGTGAGGTTCTCCTTTGGTTGCAGGGGCTGTGGTCAGGGTGGCCTGGTTTTGAGTGACATTGTTTGTTGCAGGCCTGAGGTAACAGCAAGGAACGAATGAAGCACGAGGGGAGTGATTCAAGATGGGGCACACCCCAGAGAGTGCCCCCCAGCTGGCTCCCCCACACACCCTGCACACCTGGGATTGCCCCAAACAAAGCATGTTGTTCTAAATCCTAGCACTTGCTCTTCCAGCCCACAGGGGATGGGCAGTGGGCACCTTACTCTTTTTGACACATCCCTTCTCATGATGAGCGAGGCTGCCCCTGCCACAATGCATGATGGGGGAAGCAACATGGCCACTGCTCATGCAATGCAAAGCTTGGCCTTGGCCTGCTCGAACCCCCCCCCCCCCCCCAACACACACACCCCATGAGATTCCGGAGACTACCCCCCCCCCCCCGACCCCCCCCGCCTCTGGGCACTGCACTCGCGCTTTCTGGTTTGCACATTTCGCGCTTCAGGTTGTTTTGGTTACTTCATTGCCAGCATGTTCTGATTCTGAGGAGCGGGGGCTTGACGTGGGACACAGGGAGGAAAGGGCATCAGAGCCCCAAACAGCTGCCAGCCTGGTCCCAAGTTACCAGCGCAAAGCATCAGCCTCTCAGGGACTTGGGTGAGGCCTCCAGGCTGGCTGCCCAGTGGGTTCCTAGGCCTGAGACAGACTCGAAGTGGTGTCCAGGACGCTTGCATACTGGGATCCCATGGTCCCAGCCACATGAGAGGATGGGGGATGCCTCCAAGATGGCTGCCCAATGGGTCCAAACTTGGCCACACCCAAGGCACCATGGAAATGGGGGAAATGTCCAAGATGGCTGCCAATGAGTCCTGAGGCCCCACCCCAAGGCTGAGCCAGGCATACACGATGGCTGCCTTCAGGACCCCAGGCACGTTCACTGAAGGAGCTCGTGTTTCCATTCACCCCATTGCCCCAGGGGGCTGCTTCACAGACTCCCAGAGCAGACTCCCCTGGGTCCCCCACCCTTCATCCCCTCCCAACAGCCAAGGCATGGCAGGCAGGGATGGGCTAGAGTTCCTGGCACTCAGACAGCTCCTCCCATAGTGGGGGGGTGGGGAGGCTGAACTCTGAGGGATCTGCTAGACCTCAGCCTTCCAAGGGGCGCAGCAGACTCTACCCCCTCCCCTCATGCACTGACACCAGCGATACCAGCTACCCCCATGCCATCCAGCCCCCCCATACAATATCCCCCAGTGCCATATCCTCCCATGCCAGCCACTCTTCCATGCCATCCAGCACCCCCCAGTGCCATAACCCCCAATGCCATCCAGCCATATTTCCTGTGCCTGCTAGCCATACCCCCCCATCCTCCCCATGCCACCCCACTCCCCAATGTCATGTCTGCCTCAGTCCCCCAGGCCCAGGGGACCCATCGCCCCAACACAGCCACTCTGGGCTCTTCAGGGAATACAGCTGAGTGGCTCCTGGACCCTCCTCCTCCGAACCTTGGACAAGTCCTGAGGACCCACCTGTCACTGTGCCATAGGGGCTGTTCATGGAATAAAAAGACTGGATTTCATCCTGCACTCACAGTGTGATTCCTGGGGTGGGGTGGTGGGGCTTGGAGAGGAATAGAGGTGGGGGTGCGGTATGGGTGTGATGGGTTGTCAACCCCCTCCCCAGAGTGCAGTCTGGGTGCTGTGGGAATCGCTGTGCCCCCCAACCCACCAGCTGGGCAGGCCTCTCACACTGCTTTGTAGAGAGTCAGCCAGCCTCTCCAGGCCTTGTTATCACCCAACTTGACAGCAGGTTGTGCCGCACACCCAACTGAAAAAGCAGCAGAGAATCCTGTGGCACCTTATAGACTAACAGACGTTTTGGAGCGTGAGCTTTCGTGGGTGAATACCCACTTTCTCAGACGCAGGTAGTGGAGATTTCCAGGGGTAGGTATATATATGCTAGCAAGCGTTAGGACTACTCGAAGTTAGTTTCAAGTCATGGAAGGCATGGGGCTTCTGTTACTAGCGTGAGGTGGTGAAAACCAAGGGAGGACGAAAACTGAGTTCTGGTTATGATCTCCGTTTCACGAGTCTTTGGTTTAGCTCCTGCTGATGGTTGTCATATGCCACTAGAGCTGAGGCTCAAGCAGTTCTCTCTTTGAAGCTCGGGTCCTGAAGTTTTTGGCTGCGGATTGGTCAGTGTAAGGTCTGTTTGATAGTGTAGGCAGGGAGGTTTCAAGTGCTTCTCCTTACAGGTTTTTGTATATTGCAATTCACTGATCATTCGTGATTTTGTTGTCATTTTATCCTTTTCTGTAGTGGACTGGTCCATTTTGGCCGATGTACATAGCCAGCAGGGGCAGTTGCTGGCGTATGATAGGCGTTATATATTACATTGGGTGGACGTGCAGGTGATGATGAACCAGTGATGGTGTGGCTGATCTGGTTAGGTCCTGTGATGGTGTCGCTGGTGTAGATATGTGGGCAGAGTTGGCATCGAGGTTGGTTGCATGGATTGGTTCCTGAGGTAGAGTTACTATGGTGCGGAGTGGAGTTGCTGGTGAGAATACGTTTCAGGTTGGCGGGTTGTCTGTGGGCAAGGATTGGCCTGCCACCCAAGGCCTGTGAAAGTTTGGGATCATTGTCCACCCAACTGAGCTACCTGAGTGTTTTACCTAAACCAGTCAAGGACAGGCGGACGACAACAGACAATTTCCCAGCTTCCCAGCCTTTCATCCTCACTGGAATATAAACCCAGTTGTCACGGACTCACAGATCATGCCCATGCATGGCCCTGTGCGGTCCGTGGGGGAGGGGTGCCCCTTTCAGTGAGACAGCCCTTCTCGGGGGTCCACTTTCTCTTGTGGTTAGGCCCCTCCACCTCCTGGAGCAGCACCTCCCTGAGCCTTAGCACATCTGTTTCTCACCATGGGCCCCCTCAGGGAGTCCATGCGCTCTGGACACCCCGCACCTCTGGGCCTCCTCACTCCCGAAGGGGTTGATGCAGCCCTGGTCTCTAGACCAGAGTGACTCTCAGCCAGCATAAAAGAGGAGGTTTTATTGAAAGTTGAACACAGTACAGGAAACTCTCAGGGCCTCAAGCCTGGCCTCCCTCAATAGAGCATAGCCCAGTCCCCCTGCATCCAGGTCAGCTCTGCTTACTCCCCATCTCCAGCCCCGAGCCCCGCTGTTTCTCAGATGGGCCTCTGATATCCCCGCCCCCAAGCCCCACTTCTGTCCATTGTCTTCTCTCCAGGTAAATAGGGTCATAAACCAGGCAGGCCTGGGTCTCCTCTCCTCTCAGCCCTCCTCTGGCCCCCTCTGGCTGGAACTGGCTGGTCAGGTCACCGGGGTCCTCTCTTTGCAGCCCATTGTCCTCCCACTGGCCAGAACCAGCTGTGACTCATGAGCTGCATCTCTAGGTCACCACGTCACCAGTTGCTGGGGTCTCCATCCTCCAGGCCATCGGCCAGGGTCCCAAGTTTCCTCTCTGGTCCTCTGTAACAAACTCCCTCTCCCCTCACCTCATTAAACCAGTAACACCTGGGGACACTGAGTCCCCATCCCTCTGCATGCAACCCACTGGAAAACATAAGAAAACCCCCCATTTCGTCAAATTTCTCCCCGCTTCGTGGCTGAACGGAGCAGGGTCACTTAGCCAGTGACCTGGGGAAGTTCAGGGCCCTCGTCCCATGATAAAGCATCAGCTATAACATTGGCACTTCCCTCACATGAACCACCTCCATGTCATACCCCTAGAGGAGCAGGCTCCATCTCAGCAACTTGGCATTAGCACCTTTCATTTCATGTAGCCACGTCAGGGGTGAATGGTGAAGTGCTGCCCAAATAGATATGGCTGCAGTTTTTTGAGGGCCCACACCATGGCCAGACATGCCTTCTCTATGGCCACATAGTGCTGCTCCCAAGGTAGCAGCTTCTTGCTCAGGTACACAATGGGGTGTCTTCCCCCCCCTTAGTGTCAGTTTGCATCAGCACCGCCCCCAACCCTGTGTCTGAGGTGTCAGTGAACACCAGGAAGGTTTGTTAAAATCCAAGTTTACCAGCACCCGGCCCTGGATAAGTGCCCCCCTCAGTGCACAGTGAGTCGTCTGGCACTGCTAGGTCCAGACCACCTTCTCTGGCCTTCCCCTCCTGCACAGCTCCATAAGGAGAGCTGCCAGGGAGCTGAAGTGGGACACAAATCTCTGGTAGTAGCCTGCCATCCCAATGAAAGCCTGGACTTGCTTCTTAGTCTGGGGAGCTGGCCAATCCTGGATTGCCTCCATCTTGGCTGGCTCCAGCTTCAGTTGGTGGCCCCCCCCGCTCACCTTGTGGCCCAGGAGGTATGACACCTCCGACACACCCCCCCCCTTCCACTTTTCAGCTTTTATGGTCAGTCCTGCATCCTGGAAGCGGCCCAGCACCCTCTTCATCTGGGACACATGTTCTTCCCAGGTCTGGCTAAAGACACAGATATCGTCAATATACGCCAGAGCAAAGTCCTCCATCCCCCTTAACAGCTGATTCACCAGGCACTGGAAGGTGGTAGGTGCCCCCTTGAAATTGAAAGGCAGGACCAGGAACTCGAAGAGCCCTATTGGAGTGATGAAGGCAGACTTCATCCTGGCCTCCAGGTCCAAAGGCAGCTGCCCTTAGCCTTTGGTAAGATCCATGGTAGTGAGGTACCAGGCGCCCCTCAACTTGTCTAGGATCTCATCGATTCTAGGCATGGGGTGGGCACTGGACACAGTGATGGCATTGAGCTTCCAATAATCCACACAGAACTGAATTGACCTGTCCTTCCTGGGAACCAGCACCACCAGCGTGGCCTAGGGGCTGGCGGATGGCTGGATCACCCCTAAAGTCAGCATATCCCCAACCTCTCTCTACAGGACCTGGGATGTTTTCCCAATGACCCTGAATGGAGAACACCTGATGGGGGAATTGGTTCCCATCTCCACCCGGTGGACAGCCAGGTTAGTGAGCCCAGGCAGCTTGGAGAACAACTGCCGGTATGAATGCAGCACCTCTCTGATCTCTGCCTGCTGGGCAGGGGTTAGCTGGTCTGAATGGGGAATTGATTCTAGCGAGGGTTTAGCCCCAGCCTAAGGGAGGCATCCTACCTCTCCCTTCTCCTCCCACTGCCCACACACAGCCAGCACCAACTTCTCCCTGTCCCAGTACGGTTTCATCATGTTGACATGATACACCCGGTGGCTGTGTGCCCGGCTGGACAGTTCCACTACATAGTTCACCTTGTTTAGCTGTCTGATGACCTTGAAGAGGCCGTCCCAGGCAGCTTGCAGCTTATTCCTCCTCACGGGGATGAGGAGCATGACCTGGTCCCCGATAGCATAGGCGTGGGCACATGCTGAGCGGTCGTACAAGACCTTCTGCTTCCTTTGGGCCCTTGCTACGTTTTCCCTAGCTAAGCCCATGAGCTCCACGAGCTTTTCCTAGAAAGCCAGTACCACTAATTCCCTGTTGGGATGAGGGCAAGTGTTCCCTCCCACTTGCCCTCATCAAGTCCAGGGGTTCCCTCACCTTCCTACTGTACAGCAACTCGAAAAGGGAGAACTTTGTGGATTCCTGGGGGACTTCCCTATATGCGAACAGCAGGTAGGGTAAATACTTGTCCCAGTCCTGTGGATGCTGGTCCATAAAGGTTTTCAGCATCCTCTTTAGGGTCCCATTGAATCTCTCCACCAACCCGTTGAACTGAGAGTAGTAGGCTGAGCCCCAGGTCTGTCGGAAACCCACACTTCTCCTACAAGCACTGGAGCAAGGTTGACATGAAGTTCGACCTCTGGTCTGTAAGAACCTCCTTGGGAACCCCACTCTGCTGAAGATGGTCACGGTGTCTGCCTTGATAGAGGACAAGGCCACTGCGTCGAGGTAACGCATAGTGAAATCCACTACCACCAGGATGTAGATCTTCCCTGCCCGGGTCACTCTGCTGAAGGGCCCAACTATGTCCACAGCCACCTTCTGAAAAGGCTCCTTTACGATGGGCAAGGTCTCAGTGGTGCTTTACCTCTGTCCTGGGCCTTCCCCACAGTCTGACAGCGGTCACATGACCTGCAATACTGTCATACAGCATCAAAGACCCCAGGCCAGTAAAAGTGCTGCTGAAGCAGCCTTTGCCTGGTGTGTCAGATGCCCTGACAGGGGGATATTATGGGCCAAGTACAACAGTTTGCAGCAGTACTTCTGGGGAACCACCAACTGCCTCCTGCCTTTCCAAAGTTCATTTTGCCCTGAACCAGCCCATTCCAGGTACAGGAATCCGTTTTCCCACAAGAACTGCTCCCTGCGGTCCTCCCCCTGGGATCCTGCACCGCTGTGGCCTGCCAGGGCCCTCATTTTCTCCAAGGACGGAGCCACCTGCAGCTCCATTTGGAATTCAGTTGCTAGGTCTGAGGATACAGCCCTGTCTGGTGATGCCTCAGTTTCCCCAACTTAGGACAGAGGCTCCAGCCCAGCCCTGTCGAGCCCTACCCTAGGTGCTTCGCCCCCTCCCCCCGGGAGGTCCCACGACCCTCACTGGCTCTGGCTCTGAGTAACGACGAGGGCACTCCAAGTGCCATCCGGCCAGTTCTCCAAGTCATTACCCATTAGCACCTCGGTAGGCAGGTGACTTGTGCACCCCTCGCCTCCAGTTTTATGCCCCACTCTATAACAAGGATGTGGAAAAATTGGAAACAGTCCAACAAAAATGATTGAGGAGAGGCTGAGGGAACTGGGATTGTTTAGTCTGCAAAAGAGACGAATGAGGTGGGATTTGATAGCTGCTTTCAACTACCTGAAAGGGGGCTCCAAAGCGGACAGATCTAGACTGTTCTCAGTGGTAGCAGATGACAGATCATCTGGTTGATCTCAAGTTGCAATGGGGAGGTTTAGCTTGGATATTAGGAAAACTTTTTCACTAGGGGGGTGGTGAAGCACTGGAATGGGTTAGCTAGGGAGGTGGCGGAATCACCTCCCTTAGAGGTTTTTGACACCAGGCTGGACAAAGCCCTGGCTGGAATGATTTAGTTGGGAATTAGTCCTGTTATGAGCAGGGGATTGGACTAGGTGACTTCCTGAGTTCCCTTCCAATTTTGATGGTCTATGATCCTAGGAGTCTATAACATGCCCAGCTGGCTACACACTCTTGTTCCTGTCGCTTTCCACGGATGAACAAAGGGGTTTCTGCCTCTCCAATTTGTCTTCAGCTAGTTTAAGAGGAGGTGTTTACACCACCAAGAGGTGCCTGAAAGAAACTGGAACAAAGGACAGTAATTACAGGGGTGTGTGCATTTTTGCTGAACCCAGACTAGGAAGGAAGGAGTCCAGTCTGTGAAAGAAGCTTATTGGAATATATCAGCTATTTCATCTTTAATGAGTTTCTTAGTGTATTAGGGTTAGACTTTTGTGTTTTGTTTCATTTTGCTTGGTGATGTACTTTGTTCTGTCTGTTATTATTATTAAATCCCTCCTTTTATATTAAAGAACATCACTTTTGCTTATTATTTAACCCAGAGTAAATAATTAATACCTGGGGAGCAAACAGCTGTGCATACCTTTCTATCGGTGTTAAAAGGGTGGACAATTTATGTGTAGCTGTATAAACATTATACAGAATAAAACGGATTTGTCTGGATACCATTGAGAGCTGGGCATCTAGCTTGCTAAGACGTTTTCAGTTAAGTCTGCTTCTTTGGGGCACGTGGCTCAGATCTAGGTCCATGTTGGAGCAGACGGGCATGTCCGGCTTGACAAAGTAGGGTTCTAGAGGCCCAAAATGGCAGAGAAAATGAGCTCAGGGGTAGTCTCAGCCCATCATGTGACAGTCCCAAGGCAGTTTCTGTGATCGAGCTTGTTATACCTGGTAGCAAGCACATTTCAACCCTTGGGATCAGCACCAGCTCTGGAGTTTTCACCTCCTTTTTTATTTGCTGCACTGCTATCCAGTCAGGCATCAGTGTTCAGGATAAGCCCTCTTTTTATGACCAGCTATGGGCACTACCAACCATGCGCTTTCCCCAGCCCCAGTGGCCACAGTGGGACTCCTTGGAGAGTCTATAGGGACCATGCTTCTCGGGCATCTAGCGTCTCCGACCGAGAATCAATAAGATAGTTTCATTCAGCCTCTGTGTTCAGTGCCCCAGAACCTCGAGCGGATATTTTTGAGGAGCAGGTGGCCAGACTAGAAGGGGAGGCGCTGATCCATGGCCCACTGGTAGTGGGTAGACATTGCTGCGGAGGATGGCGAGGTGATGACTGGCAGCAGGGCCGGCGCTACCCTTTAGGGAGCCTAGGCAATCCACTAGGGCGCCAGGATTATTCGGGGGCGGCATTTTGCCGGGGGGAGGGGGGGGCAGGCGGCTCCGGTTGACCTGCCGCAGTCATGCCTGCAGAAGGTCAGCTGCTTGGGCAGCTCAGGTGGACCCCACCCGCAGGCACGACTGTGGCAGCTCCACTGAAGCCACGGACCCACGGACCCTCCGCAGGAATGATTGCAGCAACTCCACCGGAGCCGCTGGATCAGCGCGGGGGGCGGCGAAATGGTCGTGCGCCTAGGGCTCGAGAAACCCTAGCACCGGTCCTGGCTGGCAGGGTTGTCACTGGGTGCAAAACACCACCCTTTTTTTCCCGTTACTTGTTGAGCCGCGGCTACCCCAGTCATCTCTTCAAGCCTGCATCTCTAACTCACTGTATTCATCTGAAGAAGAAATTTTTTTTAACCCACGAAAGGCTGTGCCCAAATAAATCTGTTAGTCTTTAAGGTGCCAACGGACTATGTGTTGTTTTTGTGGCTACAGACTAACACGGCTACTCCCTGATCCTTGACAGGATGCAAGGCACTAAATTTAGAGGTATAGAGTGGAACTTCATCAACCGCAAAGAAAAATGCTCACATATACAGGCAGACATAATCTTCCAGTCCAAGTGCAAACAGATGGACAGCATATCAACTGGAGTGAGGGTAAAAAAATCTATTGCAATCGACATTTTATAGTGACTATTGTGAAAGACTGTGCCACACACACTCGCAAAGAAACAGAGGAACCACCTGATCAGCATCCTGTAAAGCAGACGGGAGAAGCTCAAGAATGAGCTTTCAAAACTGAAGACTCTCATACAAAATCAACTTTCCTCACAAATGTCCACAGGGCTTGACTTTACAGAAATTTACCCTGCACACTTCTACAAATTTGTAAACAACCTAATACAGGGGTTACAATAGTGGTACAGTCAACTCACAACAATCTTGTTACTCTCCCACCACACACTTAGCCCGGCGGAAGAGTATGTGCTATCTCGGGGACTCGCTTTCTACGCCACAATCCCCGCCAACATGGTACAGTTTTGTGGTGGTCTGGAAGCTTACTTCCTTCGCCCCTGACTCAAGAAATATTTTTCACACACCACTGACCAGTGTGCTGACTCATAGGAACACTCCGAGAAAAACTCTGCGTGGACTCCTCCTGACTGTCAAAATGACAGACTGGACAGTACATAGAGTGCTTCTGCAGACATGCGCAGGCTGAAATTGTAAACAAACATCATCACCTCATAACCTCAGCCATACAGAACACAATGCCATCCACAGCCTCAGAAATTACTCTAACATTCTAATCAAAGGCGGTTCTGTAGTCATAATGAACAAGTAGGATTATGAACAGAAGGCTGCCAGGCACCTTTCTAGCACTTCTTTAGGCCACTATCCTCTGATCCCATTGAAGTGTACTAAAGAATACAGCATCTGCTCAGCAGAGGAACAAATTTATACGGACACACCCTAGAGCCCCGACCACAGACACTCTATCTTCTACCCAAACTCCATATATCTGGAGACCCTGGATGCCCCACCAGCTCAGGCATTAGCACTCTTGCAAGAGGATTGTCTGGCTATTTGGACGCTCTCCTCAGAACCTACTCTATGGCTACGTCTAGACTACCCGCAGTATCGGCGGGTTAAAATCGATTGCTCGGGGATCGTTATATCGCGTCTCATCTAGACGC
>NC_133779.1:55702565-55705044 GCF_003597395.2 Chelonoidis abingdonii | reverse complement strand
GAAATCGACGTTATTGGCCTCGGGCGGCATCCAGATGCTGCAGTGACCGCTCTGGACAGCAATCTGAACTCGGATGCAGCGGGAGGTAAACAGGAAAAGCCCCGCGAACTTTTGAATTACATTTCCTGCTTGTCCAGCGTGGAGCTCTGATCAGACGGCTGGCGATGCAGTCTCAAATCCAAAAAGAGCTCCAGCATGGACCGTACGGGAGATACTAGGTCTGATCGCTGTTTGGGGAGACAAATCTGTTGTATCCAGCTCCATTACAGAACACGAAATGCCAAAGCGTTTGATAAAAACTGCAGGTAACACAGCGGCTGCGTCACAAGCGTACGGGAAGCCAGAGACTCAAATGGACGCTCATGAAGGGAGGGAGGGGTACTGAGGACTCCAGCTTCCCACAGTCCACAGCAGTCTCTGAAAATTATTTGCTATTATGCAGAGTCCCAATGTCTGTAGGGTCAACACAGTGTCTGGCGTGGTTCACGGAACAGCTCCTCAGTTTCTTTCCCCCCTCCGCACGGTAAACAAAAGTGAAATAAATAATTCCTTGAGTACTGAAATGTCACTCTGTGTACTGAATGCTGCTGGCAGACGCGATGTGCTGCGGTGAAGAGCAGTATGCTCCTCTGCCCTCCGCAGGGGTAGACGCCGCCCAGTGAGTGCTCCTGGCTGAGTGCGGCCGGGGCTCCAGGGTGAAAATGGGAATGACTCCCTTTTTCTGACAGTGGATGGTACAGAACGCCTGGTAACTGTCTTCATCTTATCACCTGGGGGCTGAGCTTCATCAGACCCCTTCTCTCTTGCGTAAAGAAAAGTTCTGAACTGCATGGACTGTCATAGCCCATGGTGGCTCCTCCCCTCATTTGATCTCCAGTAACTACTCTGTGATTCTTATTCATGCATCTTCATAACATCATACAACAATGGGTGGGGGAGCACTGTTGTGGTAGCCCAGGTAGGTGGGAGCAACGGTTGCGTTACTTGCAGCGGCTCCCTCTGTGAAATGGTAGCTGTGGAGGGTTGGGAGAGAGTGCGGTTGAAGCAATTGGTTGGTTTCTTGCGGTGGGATACCCCTGTTATACAGCCACGTGAGTAGCTGCGCATCTTCTAATTACACCTTTGACTCTTCCTTTCAGGGAGTAGCCGTGTTAGTCTGGATCTGTAAAGCAGCAGAGAAATCCTGTGACACTCTATCAGACTACAGAAATACTGTTATCTTATAAGAGTGCTACAGGATTCTCTGCTGCCTTTGGACTCATGTTGTAGTCAGGACTGACTCTCTATTTGTTTAGACCAGCATAAGGGAGGATCGGGACCTCTAGTGGCCGTGATGTCATCCCAAGTTTTGGTTTGCGTTGCGCCGCTGGCTAGATTTAGCCAAGAAGGCACCTTGCATTGATAGCAGCGCGACAGTTGAGAGTCAGATAGAGAATTAACCGTCATTGTCTATTGCAGTTTTCTTCTGCGAGTATGACAGTATGCAGGAAACGACTTCGTTAACCTCTCTGCATAATCATTGGCAAAGCGAATTTGATTGCCTTGGTGTTGCGCTAGACAGTCGATGTGTCGCCTCTTCTCCACTCGGCATCACGTTGACACAAATGTGACGGTGAAAAAAAAGCGACGTCTTATGCTGCCGTGCTATTGTTTCCTGCAAGGGCATCCAGGAGATAGGAGATTGTGCAAGAAAGGATTCTGTTCGGGATGATGTTTTTCCCGAGCAAGGATTGACTGATGACAGTTACTCCAGAACCCCCCGGACCCATTAACATAGCATCAGGGGCGCGGGGGAGTCATGAGAGGACGTAAAGGGGGTGCTGAGGGACTGCACCGCCTATGTCCCACATCCTCAGCAGTTTCGTAAACTATTTGCATTCTTGTCTTAGCTGCCAGTGTCTGCGTAGCTTACAAACACCGTGGGTTTCTTTTATGGGTTCACAGAACAGTGTAGTTCAGTTTCTTTCCCCTACCCCGCACGAGAACATGACAGTTAAATTGAAAGCGAATCCTGCAGTACTTACAAGTGTCACCCCTCTTTTGTTCTGAATGCTACTTGATAGATGCGAATCTGCAGCACTGAGAGCATTACAGCTTTGCACGCAGTTGGCAGCTATTATCAACCAATTGAAGTGTCATATCTGAGGGTTGTATTATTCGCACTTTGAAAATCCTCTCTCTCCCCCTATCCTGTGTGGTAGATGTACAAGTGAACTGTAGACGAGCATGAAAACTGTTACATTCTCGCCCTCTTTTTTTGTTACACTCACAGTACAATGGGACCAGACTCACGGATATTAACCCTGTGTAATTGGCCATAGTACTCCTTTATGATTCTTTTGACTGAAAACGGGGAATTAACCACTTGGGACTGAGTCAATCCTGCTCTTTACGGTTAATAAAAAAGAGTCAGTCCAGACAAGATTAGGATACAGTGTATTAAAATCAGTGTAGCACAGCGCAGCTGCTCCGCGTCGTA
>NC_133779.1:55669738-55702540 GCF_003597395.2 Chelonoidis abingdonii | reverse complement strand
CCCTGATTGGTCAAATCTCCTCTCGGGGTGGTCCTTTTGGAAGGAAACCCCTCCTGATTGGTAGAGGGTGGTGGGAGGAGTTCTTAGAGGGGTCACATGACCCACTTTGCTTCCGGTCATGTGGCCATCTTGACCCCGGAAGTAATACCCCCACAGGGTGGGACTTCCGGTGACAGGTGGGAGGGACTATAGGGGTCAAGGGGCGGGGTTAGGGCGGGGTTAGGGTTTGATTGATGGTAGGGCCCTTATACTACTACCTTGTCCTCATCCACAACTATTTCAGAGTTGGCGACCATTTATATCTTCAAATCAGTGGCACTGCTATGGGTACCCGCATGGCCTCAGAGTATGCCATTTTTATGGCTGACTTAGAACAATGTTTCCTTAGATCTCATCCCCTACCTCTCATCTCCTCTTCTTGTGCTACACTGATGACATCTTCATCATATGGACCCACGGAAAGGAGGCCCTTGAAGGATTCCTCCTGGATTTCAACAATTTCCACCCCGCCATCAGCCTGGACCAGTCCACACAAGAGATCCACTTCCTGGACACTACGGTGCAAATAAGTGATGGTCACATTAACACCACCCTATATCGGAAACCTACTGATGCTATACTTACCTACTTGCCTCCAGCTTCCATCCAGGACACACCACACGATCCATTGTCTGCAGCCAAGCTCTAAGATACAACCGTATTTGCTCCAATCCCTCAGACAGAGATAAACAGCTACAAGATATTTATCAAGTATTCTTAAAGCTAAAATACCCTCCTGGGGAAGTGAGAAAACAGACTGAGAGAGTGAGACGGGTACCCAGAAGTGACCTACTACAGGACAGGCCCAACAAGGAAAATAACACAAGAGCACTGGTTGTCACATATAGCGTCCAGCTAAAAACTCTCCAACACATCATCAACGATCTTCAACCTATCCTGGAAAACGATCCCTCACTCTCAAAGACGTTAGGACGCAGGCCACTTCTCGCCTACAGACAGCCCACCCCAACTTGAAACTCACAAAGAATACTATACTATAAAAATACAAACCATGAACCAATCCCTGAGCAAATCTCGTTGACTACTCTGTCCCCATATCTACTCTAGCGACACCATTAGAGGACCAAACGGGATCAGCCATACCATCAGGGACTCCTTCACCTGCACGTCTAGTAATGTTAATGTCATCTATGCCATCATGTGTCAGCAATGCCCCTCTGGCATGCACATTGGGCATACCGGACAGTCCCTACATAAAAGAAGAAATGGACACAAATCGGACATCAGGAATGGTAAAAGATAAAAGCCAGAACACATCAATCTACCTGGACTTTCTATAACAGATTTAAGTTATTTTCTTGAACCAAAAGCCTTCAGAGTAACTAAAATTCATTAACACCATTAATTTGAGCTTGAATAGGGAGATGCTGGCTCATCACAGAAGCAGTTTTTTGCGCCTAGCCTCGCCTATTGTTAGACATGGCCTAAATCCACCTTCCTTGAATTCGCTCAGTCAATACTGGTTTCCCTGTTGTGAGTTGCCCCCGTCTCTTCATCTGTCATTGCGTCATGCCTGGTATCAGCAGAGAGCCATTTTATTCTGGATCTGTAAAAGCAGCAGAGTCCTGTGACACCTTACAGACTAACAGAGTACTGGAGCACGAGCGTTCATGGGTGTACCCCCACTTTGTCGGCTGCACGAGGAATGCACATACAATATAATATACAATGCTTGCAGCTATAACTTTCACTCCATGGATCTCATGAAGGGATTTGTTTTAAGCTATGAAAGCTTATGCCCAAATAAATATATTAGTCTTTAAGGGGCCACTGGACTCGTTTTTGCATAGGAAACGCACTGTGCAATAGCTAACTGGTGTCACCACAGCTGAATGGCAAACTGTGCAATACCCGGATTGGTCACCGGGTGTCACTCCTGCGCCATGTGAAACACACTCGTGACCGACTACTGGGTGTCACTGCTACTCCATGGGGTGGGGGGTAGGGGGTCAGCCTATCTGGCCTAGTCATGTACCCTTCAGGCCGGGGGCGGGGAAGGGGCAGAATGGTGCTTTCTGACCTTCGATGATGAAAGACTTAGCACGGTTCCCTTCTGCAGGTTCTAGTTCCTCAGTTTGGATGAAAGGAAGTTCCTGGCCATACGAGGCTGGACTTGGGGGGACAGCTTATTCCTTTCCTCTGCTACCCTCTTTTACCTGCTCCCTGCAGGGATTTTTGCCTCGAGTTCTCTCTGGGCAAATCCCTGCTGCCGTGTGGACAGTTGTTCCGCAGCTGCATGCTCGGACTGCAGAGCAGAGTGGGGCAGCATCAGCGTCTCCCGCAGGATGAACTGCCAGTCCTTGCTCCAGCCCCGAGGCAGCGGAGTGACAGTGTCTCAGAAAGTCCTGCTGCCAGGCAGCGTTCTGCATGGGGAGACCATGCCAGGGTAGGTCTATCTATCTCTCTATCTATCTAGCTATCTGAATGTATGTGTGTCCAGTTAAGGCAGCAGATTAAACGGTTGACATTGGCTGAAGTTCTTGCACACTGCCTCACTACCATTGCAATTGGCTTGTGCACATTTCCATATGGAGTGGGAGCCTTTTCGTCCCATATTTCTAATACTTCACCATCATCGAGAAGAACGGTGACCAAATAGACCAAGAAGCTTTCAGCGTCGTATTTGGAAGTTCCATATATATCTGTATGGTAGATATTTATCATGCTGATGGGTAAGTGATTTTGACTTTTTGGACCAAAACATGGAATTTCGTCATTGGCTGCTGCTCGTATTTAATGATGGACTTTTTTTCAACTCATTCCTATATTAGGCCTATAATAGTGAATTCTGCAAAGAACAATGCAAATGGGATCTTATATTTGCTCTGCCGATTCTCCCATCAGCCCAAAGAACTAGTGTTTTATGTCGATTTGGTGGTTGGGTCACCCAGAACTAGCACAAACAGCAGAGAGGCTGCTAAGGCTCATGTCCTTTCTCCTGTACCTGGGATGTTATTCTAGGATACAGGGTTGGATCCCTGGCTGACACAATTCGTGACACATCAACCTGAATTATCTGTCTAGCAATGTTGCAACTTATACTGAATGCAATAAAAAGTGTCCTTTCCAGTCACAGGTTTAGAAGTTGTTAATGTACCTCATCTTGGCATTAAAGGCCTAAGCTCAGAGTCATATCTTGTGGCCTGGGATCGGGAAAGAGCTTGAGAAGAAAGCAAAATTCTCTGTTATCTTTCAGCAAATTCAGCATGCTCCGTCTCAGTTTGCCCACATTGTTGGTTTTGGCCTCAAACACCTTGAATATATCGGCTTCATAGAAGTATTTAAAAGTTATATATATGTAATCCTTCTGCCCCTCTGACTTGGCAGCAACAAGGGCCAGGTTCACTATCCAGGGGTTCCATTTCAATAACACCATGCATAACTGGCTCAAGCCCCCACCCAGTGACCTGGGACACTTACATACCACACCCTCCTGGGCGCCTCTAGGAGGCAGTACTTCCCTTCTCACAAGCACGGAGTCTGAGTGTAGCGAAATCTTTTTAATAAAGGAAGGAATCAATGCGGCATCCCATTGGAGAAACACCACAAACAGAGTTATAACACAAAACATAACCACCCCCAAGTACATTTGGCAATGTCCTTTTCCCCTTAGGGTCTTAAGTCCAATCACTCCAAAGTCCAACAACCCAAAAGTCTCTGGTCAATGCCACCCCAAAACTCAAGAGTCTATCTGTAGAGGTCCCTCCCCCCAGCCTGGGTGAAAGGGGCACCTTACGTGGTCCAGTGCCAACTGCCCTGCCTCTCCGTGGGTTCTGCTTCCGCTTTTCCACGAACTGCTCGCCTTACGAGCCACTCCACTCTGCTTCTCCGGCTGTCCTCACAAACGCTCCGCTCCACCAGCTGCCCTCGTGAACTGCTCGGCTCGCTCGCTCTGTGGCGCCTCCACATGTCCCACAGCTACTCGCCGCTCTGCAGCTGCTCCGCTCCACCACTGTCCCGTGGTCCGCTACAGCTGTCCCGCACAAACTGCTCCACTGCCGCAGCCTGCTTTGTTCCACAGTACAGCTTCAGGCTTTCCCCACTAGTTAGCACAGCACTCAGTGCCCCACTCCAGTATTTCAGTACATAGTAGGGGAACCCCAAGTGCTAGTGCACCATTAGCTGTGAGTTCAGCTCAGCAATCTGTATCTAGAGTCTTAAGGTAATAAAAATCATCTCTGACATTCTAAGTGACAGAGAAAGGTGGAACTGGTGCTTCTGGCTCAACCAGCAACTGCACCTCCAGCACAGATACCTATCCCCACCTCTCTCAATTGACTAGTTTGAACCGCATGTCCTTGTCTAGCAAGTGGTCATTAATTATATTGATACATTTCTTCACAAAGCAGTCCCGTATTTCCTCATTACAAGAATCAGCTGGCACACCTTATCTATCGCCGCCCCAACAATGAAGAAATTGGGGATCCCAGAAATATCAAAATAACCATTCCCAGGCTCCTTGCTGGCTCTTCTGGGCGTGCCTATGCAAATATTTGAGACCTCACATTCCGGACATTCTTTCCCACACTTCCCATACATTCACCACCAGGATGTCAGGGCACAGCTCATCCTGACTCTACTTACATCTATATTTGGATATAGCTTATCGCGCCATGCAAAGTGACTAGCAGTTTTCAGAATTATTTCTACTAGAACAACCAAACCACTGTATATAGTCGTATCTGTGGTAGCAGTTTGGTCCACATTTAACAGTTAGTGAATGGCAATGGACATCATTTTTTTCAGAAGACTTTCAGAGGTACCTAGTTTCAAATAGAAATCAGTATCTTTTTCCTGTTCTATAGCATCCTGCTACATTCTCCTTTGGCAGACATTGAAAGCTTACGAGTTACAGAGGATGACAAGCTGGCTAGTGTGTCAACAGCATGCCCTTGCTGTGAAGAAGCTAACGGCATTTTGAGCTTTATAAGTTTGGAGCATTGCCAGAAGGTTAGGGATGTGGTTTTTCCCTATATTCAGCATTGCCTGAGGCCTCATCTGGAGTACTGGGTCCAGTTTTGGCCCTACACTAGAAGAAGGATGTGGAAAAATTGGAGATAGTCAGCGCAGGGCAACAAAATGGTTAGTATCAGAGGGTAGCCGTGTTAGTCTGCATCTGTAAAAGCCAGCCAGAGAATCCTGTTGGCACCTTATAGACTAACAGATGTTTTAGAGCATGAGCTTTCGTGGGTGAATACATGGGTCGTGGGTCAGATGCATCCGACGAAGTGGGTATTCACCCATGAATGCTCATGCTCCAAAACGTCTGTTAGTCTATAAGGTGCCACAGGATTCTCTGCTGCTTTTAGAAATGATTAGGGGGCTGGAGCACATGACTTATGAGGAGAGGCTGAGGGAACTGGGATTGTTTAGTCTGCAGAAGAGAAGAAGGGCGGGGGATTTGATAGCTGCTTTCAACTACCTGAAAGGGAGTTACAAAGAGGATGGAGCTAAAATATTGTCAGTGGTACTAGATGACAGAAGAAGGAGTAAGAACCTCAAGTTTGCAATGAGGGAGGCTTAGGTTGCATGCTAGGAAAAACTTTTTCACTAGTAGGGTGGTGAACGACTGGAATGGGTTCCCTAGGGAAGTAGTGGAATCTCCTTCGTTAGAGATTTTTAAGGTCAGGCTTGACAAAGCTCTAGCTGAGATTATTTAGTTGGCAATTAGTCCTGCTTTGAGCAGCAGGTTGTACTAGAAACCTCCTGAAGTCTCTTTCAACCCCGGTATTCTATGAGTCTATTTTAGCTTAGCTGAAATAGGGAAATTTACTTACAGGAAATTTCTTATTTTCAGGAACACACCACGCTCAGCAGTCACCTGCAACTTTTTTCCTCGAACTATATCGTTACTTATTTGCACTGCAACGTCCTGGTATGTCCTCATGTATTCAGCTCAGCAGGTTCTGATGGAATTGACAGTATGGTATGTAAGGCGTCACCTGAAGAAGTCATAGACGCATTAGTAGTTATCATAAAGGATGAATGGAGGATGTCTGAAGGCCCAGAGGACAGAAGAAAGGCAAACACAGTAGCGCCCTTAGAAAAGGGGGCTAAAGGAGGAACCGCAGAACGAATGCTCCAGTCAGCCTGACTTTATACTTGCAAATATACTGAAACAAATTATTGAACAATGACTTTGTAAGCAGCTAGACACCAATAGGTGAAACATGCATTTCTCCATAACAAATTATGAAAACTCAACTTCATTCCTTCTTTACTAAGGTCAGTAGACTTGTGAATGGGTGGGGAGCTATAAATGGTTGTATCTTGATAGGGTTTATGAGACAATCTCACATGATATCCTCAAGGCAAAGTAGAGAAATGTGATTTAAACTCAGATTTTTGACAAATTTAAAAACCCTTGTCGGAAAGCGTTGTTATCAAACTATGAGGTCTCCATGTCCACCAAGGGCAGCACAAGAAGAAATCATCTTCGGCTATGTCTACCCTAGCATTTGTGTTGATAAGGGGGTGTAAAAAAACTCTCCTGACCAACATAAGTTTCACCAACAGCCCAGTGTGGACAAATCTATGTCAGTGAGAGATGCACTCCTGCTGACATTGTTATCCTTCATTTTTCGGGGGTGATTTAATTATGCCGACTGCTGAGCTCTCCGCCAATTGGCATAAAAATGACTATCGGTTGCCACTATGTTTGGCAATGTACACATGACCTTAGTTTGCAGCAAGATTTGACATTAGGAAACGGTTTCGAAGTCTAAGGCGAGTTAAACCTTGGAATAGGTTAACTAGGCAGGTTGTGGAATCCCCGTCTTTGGAATTTTCAGATAACTTGTTCTATAAATAACTGTCGAAGATGGTCCAGGAATGAACAGCACATACAGGCCTCGCGCCTTTAAGCGATTCTCACAACGGAAAGGTCCTTGCAATGAGTGGCAACAGAATTTCTGGGACCCTTACAGCCCCTGCAACTGCAAGAATGGACTAAAGCGACCTTTCCTAAGATAAGACTTAGCCACAACGTCTTAATACTAGAAAGATCCCATGGGGGATCATTAGCGGAAAGAATCATAAATATAAAATGAAGCATGGTATGGGAAAGATGTGTAAGGGGAGGAGTTTCAGAACAGCTGAGCAGTCATGACAACTTGCATTTATTTCTAGTTGTGGGTACTCAGCTATAAGTTGCTCAGTTAATCTGTTTCTTGGTATTCGTTGCCTGGTTATTTCTTTTTCCATGCATTTTCCCATTGGCTTTAACATGGCCCACATCTACCATAGGCGTACTCATGGCCCCATCCATATGGCCTTCATAACCAGAGAAGCCCCAATGGCAAGCGCTCCTGAGAATCCCACTACAGCGTTCGGAGAGTAAGAGATGAATGTCACCACGGCAGGAGTAGGCTAAATCACCACCCTGAAGTGGTCAAACCCTGAAGAATGGATGTCGATGGTGCTGTTAACACATGGCTTGGGCGTGTTCCTCCCCAGAGGGTGAGCAGCAGGACATCTTTCTGTAATGGAGGTGAACATGAAACACACAGCAGAGAGTCCAATAAGCATCAGGCACAGGTGAAAGTGGATTAACTGAGTCAGAGCTGAAATAGTGCAGTCATGATATCCGTATAGGCGGAAAGAAGGTAAGAAGATGCGGGAGAGTAATAACATGGTATCTTAGGTCCTGACTACATTTGTGTCCCAAACTCTTCATTCTCCTCATCATACACCTTTCCTTTATTGTCTCCTAAGCAGCCTGTTTTGACCCTTATTTTGTCCCTTTCCCAGTAGACACCAAACAACCTTTTTTACTGTAAGCCCTGGCCATGAACTGCCCTTTTGTAAAACCAAAATTGTTGACTCTTGCGAGAGTTCGTCTCTGCTTTAAATTGGCACCATGGGCTTTTCTTCAGCTAGCTTCCCTTCATGCACTCTGTTTCTTGAGCCTGGTGACCTGCAAATCCTAAATTCCTGTGGAGCTGCCCTCACACAAATACTTAACTTTGCTTGTGTCTGCGCATGCATGAGTGGAGACACTCAGCTTCGCAAAGGAAACAAAGGGAGTTTGGTACACATTTCAGCTGGAGTTAATGCTTATATAATTATAGAGGGAGGGCCGACAAGTTCAATATGTTCCCTTCCTGGGATACTGTGGCAGTAACCACTGACTCATCTGTCGGGGGGTTGCAATCGCTGGATTTTTGCGCCAGGTCCAGTACGTCATTAGGCTAGTAACAAAAGCACAATTGCTTGGCAAGTCACCTGTACCAGTGTGTGAACCATCCCAATAACACTTCCCACCACTTGTTCTGGACAATTCCTGCAAATACCCGTTTAATTTTATTGCGATTATGATGCACGCTAATCATGACTCTCTTTTGCAGTATGTATCTGGTTCTGGAAATCAGGATGCACAAGCAAAGCTTGAAAAGCAGTTAAATTCATAACAAGGGCCCCAGGTTTTAAAATAGACTACAAAATGTCAAAGCCTGCAAGAGGCGGCGATGGGCTCCCGTTTGGGTTTTGCCCCATCCCTCCAAAAGAATTTCTCCTGCGACATATGGGGAATTTGGAGCAATAAGGAGGGTATTATTTACTTCATATTCCAGTGTCTTTAATGCGTGGTTTGCCCATGTCTCGAGCATGGTGTCGTCTGACGCATCAAACTGAAAAGCGGCCCCAACAAAAGAATCCAAACAATAACGTAGACAACCAGGACCACATTGCCGATATGGATGCTGGACATCTGCTGATAACAAAAACTGCTGCAGCACAAAACAAAAATAAACTGTTCCCTTCAAGAAGGAGGGAGTGGTAAAATATTTTAAAGCTCACATTTTTTTCTAACCCTTATTACGTTTCTCCCAAATTCTGCTTATCTGTCTCTGATGCTGGGGCCCAAACACTTGCCCGGGACTAGAGGGTCATTGCATTTATTTCACTTTCTGCTGTTTACTTTCATCAATTACTTAGGTTATATTTAAATTTACATTATCGTCTAGGCCCACCTGAGTTTCTTCCAGCTGTGAACTTAACTCCTCTTCTTCTGACTCCGAGGAATTATTTTCAGTTCATTATCTGTTTCTACTTCTGATTCCCACAGGTAATTACGCTCTCATCCCCCAGGAACAAAAATAGGCATCCATCTCGTCTTATAGTTTCTGTTCGATCGTTTCAGCTTTGAGGAGTGAAACCCCTTCAGTATGTTTGTCTTTCCTGACTGAATTTCCAGCTGGTAGACAGTGGGTCTAGCCTTGTTACAGATTTAACAGGCCCTGCCCAAATAGGACCAATCTTATATGCGCTTTCCTTTATTTTTCGACGTATAACCATGTCTCCTACCTGCTATTCTTGGGGATTTAGGATTGGACCCGTTTTTGTCCATTTTCTGAATGTCGTTTCCCAAGGCTATGGCAACCTGCCGATGGATGTCAGCAACAACTTTTAACAGTTGCTGGACCCATTGGTCTGTGAGGCTGCGGAGTTATAAGGTGGCTGATGGTGGTCCCTCCACTCACCACTGTTCCAGGAGACATATACTTCTCCCAGTCACCGCCTTGACTGGAGTTATTCCATGCGATGGCACTGAACACCTTATAGTTATCATGACGAACGGTTGTCTTTGGTCCCTAGCCTTCTTTTGCTGGTTTATTACTTTTCTGAGAGCTGTTTTTACACTACACTTAGTTCATTCCACGTGGCCTGAACTTTGGGGATAGTCTTTTTTTAAACCCAAAGAGTTGACAAATTCATTTTGTGACTTCCCCAACAAAGTGGGGACCTAGAGCTGAATCAATTTCCCTCAGCCTGCTTCTGGTTATTACTAATTCAGAAAGAACTCGAGCTGTGGTTTGAGCGGTGTTATTTCTAGTGGAGCTAGCCTCAATCCATTTAGTAACGGGATCAACAATAGTGATACCGTCTTGGTGGCCAAGGTTGGGGTACAACAAAATCAATGTGCTGTTAGGCCCATGACCCCTTTATTCATTGATATATCCTCTAAATAGTTTGGGATCACCATTATTGGCTGCACATGGTAGACATTTACTAACAAAGTGCTCCACGTCGCTGTTCATTTGTGACCACCAGCTGTCAGCCTGCAATCGGCTTAAAGTTTTCTATCCCTGGTCCTGACCTAAGGAAAATAGATTGTTCTTAACGCTGCAGGAAACACCAAGACTGCTTCTTGTTTCCCTTCCTTAGGTGTTAGAATTAATGTTGATTCATTCTGCCAAGCTTTCCACTCCCGGTGTTTTCCCTTTTTCCCTAACTGTCAGGCTTGGCTCCTGGCTTTGGAGGCTTTTTTTGGCTGTTGCTATTGGCGCTATACCACCAATTTTTGGCTGGCACAAATTTCCGTCGCTGTCCCCTTGCTGCCTCATCTGCCCGATTATTCCATTTGGAATTCTCAGTCGTCCTCTTGTGTGCTTTGACTTTTCCCAAGTCCCGGGCGTCCACCAATATCCACATATATATCAGTTTGTCAACGTGGGCCATGGGTTTTACAGCTGGAGATCTCATTCTTCTCTTTTTCCCTTCCAGAACTCTACTCACTAGGGACTAGAGGACCTAGTCTGACTCTGTGAAAATGCCTACCTCCTGGGTGATGGGGGTATTTTGAAGGCTACTTCTATAGCCACAATTTCGGCAGAAGAAGGTGTACACTCTGCCTTCACTCTGCCCCTCGTCTGTACACAGCGAAATATGAAGCATCCACAAACCAAACAATAGCTGCTAATCCCAGCATCTTGCTCAGCACAGCCTCTTTCTTGAATACTGAGGGCGTCTCAGTCAGTTTCTCTTGCTCTTTCGGCTCTATCAGGAGGCCATAAGGTATTGGGGGTAGTGCTGTAGACTTTTCCATTGCTACACCCATGCTGTATGGCAGTGAAACGTGGGCACTGATTAAGAGAGAACAGTCTATTTTGTCAGTTGAACGCCAGTTATGTGACCATTGCTTATTTTTCCAGTGAGTACGTACTTCACTAGGGAGTGGATTGTTTTCAGTAACAAAGGGACCAACCCACTATGTGTTCCCAATGCTGTAATGCCCAAAACCATGCCAAGACTCTTTCTGACATAGGGTGAAAACCTTTGCTATCTCACTCATGGTCTTAGAGCCACAAGCTACAGAGTGGAGACCTGGGCCATGGAGCTGGATTAACACAGCTCCCATTCCCTTGTCTCTATTTGCCAGTTATAACACAAATGGTTCTCCTGCCCGGGAATATGATAGGGCTGGGACTTGAGCCCAAGCTTGTTTTAACTGGGCCATGAATTCCTACTGCTGTGAGCCCCCGGTCCATTCTGCCCGTTTCCTTAACAATTCATGCTGCCGGGCTGCTTTTTCTGCAAATCCTTTAATAAAATCTCGGGAGAAGTTTGCTCAAGAAGTATTTCAGAGAGGTTACATCTGCAGGGGCTGGAAGTTTGAGACAACAACCCTTTGTTGGTCAGGAGAGCACCCTTCTTGTTCCAGGTTTACCCCCAAGATAGTGTGCCTGCTGGGAGCACAGTTGGGCCTTCTTTAGTCTGCATGGGCTTTGCCTTGTGAAGCCTTTAATAGAGCTCTGACAGCAGCTTTGCTGTCTGTGCTCTGCTGTTTCAGCTCAAATACTTCTTCCTGCAATTTGCCACTTATCAGTTCACTAGCAAAATTTGCTGCTGCATTCCTACAATCTTTGCTGCTTGGGTCAGAGACGAAGCTCTGAGAGCATTTGATTATGCCTTCAAATATATCACTTTCCTTTCCTTTTCATCTCTGTCTTTCCAATTCGCGTACCTGGTTCGTTACCCGATGCTGGTGCCAATATGAAAGGAAAGAACAGAGGCGCAGAGACACGAATCTATGCGAGTTAAGCCCTTGAGCCTTTTTTGTCCCATGCAGTTCTTATTCATTGAACTTAATGGTCAGTGATACAGCATCAGCTTCTAGTGAGGCTACTGAATTTTTAAAAATAAAAGAACAGGAGTACTTGTGGCACCTTAGAGACCAAAAAATTTATTTGAGCATAAGCTGCGTGGGCTACAGGCCGCTTCTTCAGATGCATAGAATGGAAGCTATAGTAAGGAGCTAGACATATATACATCCAGAGAGCATGAAAAGGTGGCGGGTGTCTTAGGGGATAATTAATTCACACACGCTGCAACTTAGCAGGAGAAAAAAAACTTTTGAAGTGATGATGAAGATAGCCCATTTCAGACACTTTTTGACAATAAGGTGTGAGATTTAATTGTGGATGCACTGCTAATACTTTGCAAAGGGTGGGTTCGGGAGAAGGACAAAAAAGAGGCTTTTGTTCCTGTCACGTGCTAGGGATAAATTTCACGAGGAGTCATGCTTCAAAAGCTATTAGGATGCACTGCGTATTTTTTTTGGACGAGAAAGTTTCGTGAGAAAGAGGGAAAATGAGAATGTCATTTCTGATCACTGCTAAGGAAGAATTTTTCAAATAACCATGCTTTAAAACCGTTAGCATGCAATGCAAACGATTTGGAAGTGATCGGTTCTTGACAAAGCGGGGGAAAAAAGCAATTCATTAGCGAGCTCTGCTAGTGATAAATGTCTCATGAAAACATAATCTAGAATCCGTTACTATTTCATTCGCTCAGTTTGTTCATGAGCTTAAAAGAAAAATTCATTGGTGAGCTGTGCTAGGGATAACCTCCTCTAGGAATGTTCCATTTATAGCCATTTGGATGCACTGCTATTGGCTTTTAAAAGATTTGTTTGTGAGAAAGAGGAAAAATGAAATGCCTTTTTCTCTGGCCCTTCTGAAAAGTAATTTTCTGTTTTTCTCGGTCTGCCATCTTCCTTTTAAAAATAATTTTGTACTTTTCCTGGCATTTTCCTCACCATGGAATTACAGGAGTTTGAGCAGCTTGTCTTTTTTCATGCTTTCATTGCTGTGGCTAAATGTTCCGCAATACAGAGAGTGTGATCTAAGGACAATGCTGAGGCTAACGAGTGATGAAAACTAACCCTTCTGTGTGAAATCATGGTTCCAGTGTGTTTTTTAATTTATGACACCCCCTACTTTGCTGCAGGATTTGCTGTGCCAGTTTCTGAAGGCCACGTGCGGCTCTGGGAGAAAGGTGCAAAGTGTTCTCAATGGTTTAACTGTGTAATGTCCCTTTTTAGGCCAAAGTAAAGTGAAAAAGACATAGCAAGTTAAAAAATACCAGTAGGGCGACTCCTTCGTCAGTGCTCTACCCAGTTACAGAGTCGAACAGTGGGTGTTGCGCATATGCCACCAACTGTGGGCAGCCCCAACCTCCTCTTTAATGACAAGTGAACTCTTTGCCTGACTGAACATCCATGGCTGTAGGTTGTCTCTCTGCAGGTACCAGATCTTCTCCTAGCTTCAGGTGGGGAGGTAGTCTTGATTTTCTTGCAGGAGCCTAACACAGGTCCAATTGCTAATGTCAGCTGGCAGCTTGACTTTTAAGGTGGGGTGTATTTCAGGTATCTCACAACGTCACCGGGTGGCATGGCAATGTTTTTCTCCTTACGCATACGGCTCAAGGTATTGGCGGTTGCCAAGGTTATGTCAGGTCGCCTGTTGCACCTCCTGGTCTACATGGAGGGTCAGCTTTTGGCCCTAGTTATTGTTTATGTCCCAATTGCTGTGTTGGAGCGGGTGAGTTCTTATCAACAAATGTCTGCCTTCCTTCGTGTACTGGAGCCTCACAAGTACTTGCTCCCAGGTGGGGATTTTTATCATCACGTTTGAAGTGTTGGAACACCTCAGAAAAGAGGTGCCAGGCTTCTATGAACATCCTCAACGAGATTTCTTAAGTACCATGCCCTGGTGGATATTTGCCGTGACCAACACTAGCATGATGCCACCTTTGTCACTTTGATCAGGGTGCAGAAAGCTTGGTCGTGCCAGTCCCGTTGGACAGAATTTTCAGCTCCATGTTTCACATTCCATCAGCAGCTGAAAGTTCTGCAGCCATGGCTTGTCATCCCAAACCTTGATTATGATGTAATCCCACCAGTCAGTGCTCATGTCTTGGGCCCAGAAGCAGCACTTCAGCATTTGCAGCAGTAACCTTTCTGCGGGGAGAAGCTAACAGCAACAAAGGCCGGGTTCAAAATGTAGGGATTCCTTTTAACATTACAAAATGGAAAAGAGACGATTAAGGGGCAATGTGATAGAGGTCAATAAACCCCTAACTGGATGGATGAAGTGAATAGGAAAATATTTACTCCTTCATATAACACAGTGAAATTAATACACTGCAGCTTTAAAACAAACAAAAGGAAGCAGGTCTTTACCCAACGCACAGACAACCTGTGGCACTCATTACTATCCCAGAAGTATAACTGTGTTAAAAAAGAATTATCTAAATTCATGGGAGCTAGATTATTAGCCAAGGTTGTCAGAGACTTAATCCTATGCTCTCAGTGTCCCTAAATGTCTGCCAGCAGCTGGGTCTGCACAACCAGGTCACGGATCACTTGAAATTACTGTGTTTTGTCTTTTCCCTCTGAAGCATCTGGCACTGAACTAGACCATTGATTTAACCCACTATGGATGTAACTCTGGTCTTATGCCTTGAATCTTTAACTACCTGGTGAAGAGAGTTAAGTTTTCCGATTCTTCATCAAAGACAAGGGAGCAGTAACTCAGAATTAATAAATTTTAGTCAGTTATTTGACAAATAAATCAATTTGTGGGATTGGTATCTTCTACATCACTGGTGAAGATTTTCAGCTTTTGAATTATTCTCCTTACTGCTGTTTTTCTTACTTTGCTTCGGCGACTTGAAATAATGGGATTTAGAAAGGAGTTAAAACTTATGATCGGGTAGAAAAGGAAAGGAAAGGGTAGGAAAGAAGTTAAAACTTATGATCGGATAGTGCCCGAACATAAGCTAAAGTGTAACTTTTTGTTAGTCGAACATACATGAATAAAATACTCCCAATAAATGTCAGTATGACTGTCAGGTGAGCAACGCATATATTAAGGGTTGTTTTTTTTCGGACTGTGAGTGTACAGATAGAATTGCTTTGAAATTCCTAAAGTAAGATACCAAAATTAATATGAAAGCCATCAGCATTTTACAAGCATTGAGTATAAAATCTACCAGGCCATTGATGGACGTGTCTGTGCAGGCCAACCTCAGAAGAGGGGCGAGGGGGGAGTCAGAGAAAATGTGCTGGGGTTACAGAAAGGAAGTTTGGAGTCCACAATTTGCACAGGCACTGGGCCTAGTAAGCCACAAATCCAACGCGGAGCAGCCAGCTGAGTGCACATTTTCAAGGGCATTATGGCAGGATCGCTATGTGGATTACAGATAGCTAAATAATTGTCATAAACCATTGCTATCAGCAAGTAACACTGTCTCCTAGCAAATGGAGGAAATATGTGTGTAAGAGGCACCAAGTGAAGGAAATACTTTTCCTCTTGCTGAGTAAATTTGAAAGAATTTCAGAGATCGTAGTTGCTGCATACTAGAGTTCCAAGAAAGATAAAATGCTGATGAAGAATGTTCATGTGGCCAATGTGTGTGACCTGACCTGATGACAGAAAAATCACTACATTCCCAAAGACAGTGACGCGGTAGATGAGAAGAAGAGAGTGTGGAAGTTGTGAAGGTTTGGAAATCCCATGATTACAAATTCTGTTACAATTCTCTGGTTGTTTTATTCCATTTTATCTTGGAGCTGAACTGTAAAAGTGAATACTACAGATATGGGCTTTCCTATTGGACAAAATATTCAGTGTTAGTAAAGTTTTATTTATTAGGCCAATTGATTTAGTTTATGCAGAAGCTAAATCAGCAAAAAATTAAATGGTCAACTGCATACAAAATACCCTATAGCTTTGTGAGAAATGCCCCAATCCAATGGAAAGAATAGTAAAAAATGCCCCTCTCTCCCCTGCTGTATTAATTTTGATGGAATAGATATGTCCAGATAATCAAAAGTTTTAAAATGACCCTGTCAGTGTTCATCATTGCACAGCTTTAAAACTTAATACAATCATAAATACAATTAAAATTCTTTTAAATCTTTATTAAAGCTACAGAAAAAGAAGCAAAACCGGTTAAAGCTTTTAAAAGTCTTTAATTTTAACCATCTTCCTTGTGGGGGAGAGAGAGCTCACTGATTTGAGCATTGGCCTCCTAAACGCAAGGTTGTGAGCTCAATCGTTGAGGGGGGTCGTTTAGGGATCTGGGGCACAGATCTCTCTGGGAATTGGGTGTACTTTGAATAGTGGATTAGACGGGATGACCTCCTGAGGTCTCGTCCAAACCTGCTATTCTATTATTTCCTTTCCCTCTGGCTGTAGCGAATAAAAATAAAAAGTCCCTTCCCCATCTGACAATCTCTTTTGTGTACACTGCAGCTTTAAATCGATCTACGTTAGATCGCCTTACAGCCAGTACTGGCCACTTTTTTAGATCTATCCATTATCCTGATTTCAATCAATTTACTACCCGCTACATTGACTTTGTATATATCACTATTTATCAGCATGTTGGGCTGTACCAAGTTAAACGTCTTACAGAAATCTAAGTTTATTATGTGAGCACCATTTTCCTTTATCAGCCACAATTACCTTGTAGTCTCATAATGAAGGATACCAAGTTTTTTCTACAAGACAAATTTTCCATAACAATTAACGTTAGCTATAGCGGTAGACATTACTTTTTCCACTGTCTTCATTGTGCATCAGCAGTTTTTTGCTCAGCAATGGATGTCAAGCTAACTAGTTACTTGGTTCATTGTGTTTATTCTTGTTAACTATTGGCACAAAATTGTTTTCCCCAGTCCTCTGAGATTGCTCCAGTGTTACAATAGTTGTCAGAGTGTTTGTTAATATTGAACTTTAGTTATGGGGTAAAAGGTGGAGCCAAATGCTTATGGCTGCTTGCCAGAAAAAGAAAACTGAGGCAGAGCCCAAGTTCCATAACTCAACGCAATCCAGATGATTGAAAGACATTGTCCCTGTCCCTTGTGTTCTTTTCTTTCCTCACCTTGTTTCTTGTCCATCCTAGCACCCTCCTTTTGCTTTCTGTCCACAGTCATGCAGAGCCAAAACTGTTTATTTTTGCAACACTCCACCAATGTCCAGACAGAGGTGACTGAAAGCAATCCTCTAAACAGATCAGTACAGTTGCAAGTGACACGTAGGTCAAGAAGTGACTAATAGGACCATGTATTTTTAGAGCTGTGCGGTTGGAAGTGAAAAAGCAACTCTAGACAGATCAACTGCATTTTTTTAATCTTTCAGGTTCTTTTCTCTCCCTTCTTGTGTGTATTTTTCTTGTTTTGGTGTTCTAGGAAATGGGGTTGGACTTTAATAACCATATCAACTATCTTCTCTTTCCCCAAAAAACTTATTACTGTTTTTGACACCATCTAAGACCTGGTCTACCTAGGTCAACATAAGTCAGCGAAGGATTACCTTGTCCTGCTGATATAACTGTAGTAGAGCATAATAACTCCACTTCTACCATAGATGTAGCGATTATGTCAACATAATTAGGGTGACATACTGTCTGTGTAGCTCCTGCGTTCCTTACATCGGCTGTTTTCTCGTTTATCAATTTCATGGTGCCTGAAATTGACAAGAAAGTCAGGCAGTCCCTCTGCCCCCAGTTCTTCATTCCGAGTAGCTATGCTCAGCTGGCTTCCCTCTGCAAGTTCAGAGAGTCTGCCCCCTACACGCCATCCCAGCTGGGTGTGGAGAGGCAAGAAGTCTCGGCAGCTGGCACCCTGCTTCCAGCCAGAAGTGAAGTGACAACAGCTCAGGGGGCAGACAGGCTTGGGGTCGGGAGCTGTGTGGAGCTGACAGCCTTTCCCCCCTTCTCCTCTTCAATCTGTTTAATAGTTCCTGGTGAGAAATCTCAGCGCTGACAGAAGCAGTATAGTGTGGATATCAACTATCAGATGCACAGATACTATGCCCAGAAGGAAAAATTCTGTGATTGGTTCTCTGTTCCCCATTCCCCATAACAGACTGCCCCCATTCTCCCCCTCCATTCAAGGGACTTTGTACACTCCTAAGCCCCCGTTTTGCTATGTCCTTTTTTCCCCCAGACCAGCATTTTCCGATCGTCTCCCCACACCAGGGGCTCTGTGTTGACCGCCAGTCACAGACCACACTTCCAGCATCCATCATTCTCTCCCACCTGGAGGGATTTCTGTGTGTCCCCCATTCCACCTCCCTCCATAGCCGGGTCCTCTATGCCTCCCTCCACTCTACAAGTATGGGCTCTGTGTGCACGTTAATATCCACCTTGCTCTCATGTGAATAGCTCTTAGGTGTGCACCTCCACCCCATGCCACGATCCCAGTCCTTCCTCAATATTCCAGGAGCGCGGTGCATTCCTACTTCCCCACCATCCCCCTTTTCCCCCCTCTATTCTTCCTCTCTCTGAGAGATAAGTCATTCAGCATGTTTACATGTTAAAATTTATTTGGGGATATGCTGGAAGGTTTTGTAGGGGCACTCAACCAGTTCTTTCATCTGTGGACAATTGCATAGGTCCTACAGGCTGACAGGGCTGGCAGGGGTCCCTTTGTCCCCCTTACAGTTTTCTGATTTCCCCAAAATCAATAGAATTTTAACTATTGATGTCTACAACAAACCTTGACACTTTGGAGTTGATGAGAAAAACTGTTCAAAACTTGCCATGCTACCGACCTACATGCCAAAACAGAAATGCTAACGAATGGCAACCTCAAGCAATTAATTTCCTATGATTTATTTAATGCTTTCCTGGGGGTACGAGGCCTTTTATGGGAAGGAGGGAAGTATGCTAATACATACAAATGCAGATGATGGAGACTGTTTATGCCTCAACCCGTGTGCAGAAGCGTTAATAGCCCTTCTCTACTGCAAGAAAAAAATTGAACAAAAAAAGTTCAGCTTTTGCTGGAGACTGTGCACTGCAATCATAGTTACATAAAGTCAATCATCATTCGAGTTTATCCATGTAGCACTTGTGTGACGAGTTTACCTTTGAAAAGCTTCCAGACTCTCAGGGAAAATGACAGAACGATTAAAAACTATTGAATAGTATTTTCATTTAATGTTAAATGCGTTGTGAGTTTGGGACAAACTTTAGCAAATAAATAGCGTCTTTATTCCTATTTGTACGTGTTCATTTTTAATCCCAAAGAAAAATTGTTACATTTTTGTTACATTTTTGCACTCAACATTTTCATAGATGCTTTTCCCAGCCATTAAGATAGTTATTTATAAATTGCAACCACATACTTGTATGTTGCCCATTTTTTAAAATATTTTTTACCCATAAAATATTTTTTTCAGTTAAAAAATGCATTTCCTTCATTGTGGCTCAGGGGTGACTCTTTACAAGTGGGGAAAAGCAAGATTGGTGAGGTCTCTTTGCAGATAATCAGTTGCATGAGATTGCATTCACACGTATGCAATTCAGGATTGAACCACGGAACGCATCATTCCCTGGGCCCCAATTTAGAAGTCTACTTACACACGTTTGATTCTAGCTTTAACGTAATATTATGTATGATACTTACATGCTTTGTTGGGTAGAAACATGGACTTAGGCATAATGCCAAAATATTTTAGTGACCTGGGGCATCAGGCAGGTACCAGAACTGTAGTGCTGAGTAATTGATATTACAGGTGGAGACGAATATGGAAAAGAATGTAAAAAAAAAGAATCAACAAAAGAAAACAATGGAGGAAATTGACTTGACCATAAGAAAAACCCTCAGAAATTCTACGTCAAAGCAAAAATAAAGTAAAATAGAGAGAAAACAGAAGGGAAAGTGTGAAAATTTCTTCAGGTAAACTTGTTTCTTTAGCATTAGAGCTCTCTGCTACAGTTTTCTTGACTTCAGTGTATTTGGTTTTGACTAGAGACGAGGAAGTCTATTGTGAATGGGGAGAAGATGATGAGGGGAAGCTAGAAGAGAGGAACGGGGGAGACGGCTGAAGTAGTGTAACGGGAGAGAGAGAACGAGGAGAAAAGAAGGGAGAGTAGTGGACAGGATGCAGCGGGACAACTATAAGGGCGTGCAATGCCGCATGGTAAGCAAGTGAATGGAGACAATTTGCGGGGCGGCTATCGGGGAAGGGGCATGGCTTTAGATGGTGATGAAGTGAAGCGCAAATGTAATAGCAATGGCAGGGTCATTTACAGAGCACCTGGGGCGTGATTTAATTTACAGAGCACCTGGGGCGTGATTCTCTGGGGCCACGCAATTACGTCAGTGTAGCACCCTGCCATTAACACATAGGAAGTCTTAATGGCAGGGATTATAGCTATTTTGCACTTACATAAATACTGCACAAGGTGCATGACTACAGTGCATGGACTCTTTAATGCTGAGTCAATTCAGGTTTGGGCGAAAGTGAAGAAGTGGGTTGTGCAGAAGGGTAAACCACAGGTTAACAGCTGTACAGCTGGAGGCTGTGAGGACAAGGCTGCGGTATGGTAGAGGGCTGCTGGTGTTTCTAAAGCACTTGGGAATTTTATAATCTGCATCTGCGAGGTTGCTGCTAGCAGTGAATCTGAGCAGTCTGGGTGGAAAGTAATCCATATTGCCATCATTTTTCCTCTCCAGACTGGCAAAGGGACGGCATGAAACTGAGGACCCGTCCCACAAGCCTGGCTCGGTGCCTTGAGCTCCTGAGAGAAGTGAAACAAACAGAAAATATTGAAGGTGAAAGGAAGAAAACCATTAGAAAGTTGGACGGAAGGGCCGGGGGCAGGAAAAGAGGAACAAATATCCCCTGGAAGCCAGCGAACCACCAGACTTGAAAGTATAGGCCGGGGTCTGGCCAGATTATAAACCAGAAAGAAAACCACAGGCACACACTATTCCTCCATAGAGACTGCCTGGCTCAGCGTCTTTGAAGGAGAGTTCACAGCAGCGTCAGGACTGTGCACTGCTGTTTATTAGTCCTTTTTGCGGGATTTTCCTTTTTATTGCATTCAGTATTTCTTTGTTCCGTAAACTATAGATGATTGGATTGATTAAAGGAGTCACCACAGCATAAATCACAGCAAATGCCCTATCATAATCCAAGGAATAGCTTGTCTTTAATCGTACATACATAAATATAATACTCCCAAAAAATAACAGAACCACAATCAGGTGAGCGGCACAGGTGGAAAAGGCTTTTTTTCGCCCCTCAGCTGTACGTATTTTCAATATGGCCTTTATAATCTTTATGTACGAGACAACAATAAACAAAAATGTCACTAGGATTATAAATGCATTGACTATAAAATCAACGAGAACATTGATGGTGGTGTCTGTGCAGGCCAAGCTCAGTAGAGGGGGGAAGTCACAGAAGATATGCTGGATTTCATTGGAGTCACAGAAAGGCAATTTGGAGACCAAGATTACCTCAATGACAGGACACATGAAGCCACAAATCCAACAGCCCGCAGCCAAGTGAGTGCATATTTTCGGGGTCATGATGGCAGAATAGCGCAGGGAATTACAGATAGCGAAATATCTGTCATAAGCCATTGCTGTTAGCAGATAACATTCAGTGGCTCCTAGGGAATGGAAGAAATATGTCTGTAAGAGGCACCCGGTGAAGGAAATGCTTTTCGTCTTGTGGAGTAAATTTGAAAGCATTTTCGGGATAGTAGCTGCTGTATACCAGATTTCCAAGAAAGCTAAACTGCTGATAAAAAAATACATAGGTGTGTGAAATCGAGCATCTGACCTGATGGTTGTGAAAATCACCATATTCCCGAAAATGGCGAAGAGGTAGATGAGTAGCAGCAGAGTAAAGAGGAGAGCGTGGAAGCTCCGAAGGGTTGGGAATCCCACGATTATGAATTCGGTTATACTGCTCCAATTGCTTGTTCCCATGTTGCCACGGGATTAGCCTGCAAGTTCGAGGCTCCACTAAAATCAAAAGACGTCTCAGATGGATAAATAAAATAAAATGCTGAAAGTAATCCAAAGAAAACATTAGTATATTTGGCTGACTCAGGTCTGCGCCCATTAATGCCCCATCACCGTCCATTCCCCCTCACCATTCACTTGCTCTTCTCTGACACTTCACAATAAACTTGACAATAAATGGAGCTTCATTGATGCATGGGGTGATAGAATCTAAGGTCAGAGGGACCACTGTGACCATCAATTCTGACCTCCTGGATAACACGGGCCACTTAACTTCCCCACAGTAAAAGAATCGCCGCAAAATGAGAACTTCAAACTTCTACAGAAACACCACAAAGTCCCCCAAACTGAATCCCATCACGTCTCCCTACATCCTGAAAGAGGGAACCTGGAATGCCTTTACCCCAATCCAGAAAAAGAGAGCCCACCTCCTCCCCCACTTCAATCAGGGCTCCTGTCACCACCTCCCCCACCTCTACAAACAGGGATCCAATTTGTAGTAAATATTAATTGGGATAGAGAGAGAATGAGAGAAATTGACTCTACTTCCAGTTGTTAGGGCACTCACTGGGTTAAGGGGAGACCAGCGTTCACGTCCCTGCTCCGAAACAGGCGGAGCAAGGATCTGAAAACAGGTCTCCTGCATGCCAAGTGAGTGGCTTCACCACCCAGCTATGGGGTGGTGGGGGGGTGGTAGTAGAAAGAATCTGTGAAATTTGACTCTGCGTTATTATTATTTTATTTGTAAGAAAGGGCCGATGGGGAAATCCCCTTTGCTGGATGAAAATAAGGGAAAACCACATGAGAAATAATGGACACTGCGTTATTTCAAGGGACGTTTTAAGGAAACAGCACAGTGCAATTAGCATCACACCACAGTGTAATTAGCTTCAGCTTCCATTGACTGTTTAAAATGGTCAAGGGGTGTCTCTTAAAATAAGGGCTGAGTGGTGATCCTACCTAACCTGACTCCAGGAGCCAGTCCATGCCTGAGAATGCCAAGCCAAAAGAGGCAGCTCTCTGGGGCTCAGAATTCACCCGCTTAACTCCCTGGGAGGGATGAGGGGGCTTCCTGGCATTTCCTATTTGCTAGATGACTGAGTCTCAGACTTTCCAGAGTACTATATTTCTTTCAGAAGTCTGATTTATCTTGCATATGATCAAGTTTCACCAAGTGGTTGCTTACAAAATCAGATATAAAAATACAAAAGTTTCACACCAGTAGTAGCTGAAAACTTCCGTTGTACTGAGGTCACTAGAGCTTTTTATGTAGCTTATTGCAAAACTAGGTACATATCTAGCTGGCTTAATATACTCCTAGAAGACCTCTGCATTTCCCCAGGGATACATATACCCCCTAGTTGAAAACCATGGGTCTAGATAACCCAGGTCTCCACTTAGACTGCTGGTTTTGGTGATGCGCATCCTTAGACACCGAGCTTTCCTCATGCCTTGTACTGCGAACATAGCTGCCTACCTCAGATCTGGGGTCTAATTCATGGCAGGACAGATTAAGAAACCACTTTGTCCTTGTTAAGGTCCCTTCTCAAAACTCTCCTCTTCCCTAACGAATCCTTCAAACTGTGGCCTGAAAACAGAAGGGCAGGTGGATAGCTGTGATAATTCTCATCGCTATCTTTGCACCGCCTATTAAATTTATCTTATTTCCCTACCCTCATGATTATCTCATCTAAACAGAATACAAGCACCCTAAGGGGGAGGGATAGTTCAGTGGTTTCTCTATTGGTCTTGCATGCGCTTGGTTGAAATTTCAATGCTTGAGGGAATCATTTAGGGATTAGGGCAAAAAAAATCTGTCTGGTGATTAGTCCTGCTTTGAGCAGAGGGTTGACTAGGTAATCTTCTGAGTGCCCTTTCAACCCTGATAGTCTATGATTCTACAGATCCAAGTATTGTAGACTGTGAACATTTTGGGGCCGGGACTCTCATGTAGTACAATCTACAGTCAAGTATAGCCAGAACATAGGTTTTCAAAGAGGATTAACTATAGGGATATTTCAGAGGTAATAATTAGCCTTTCGTTGTTTAGAGAATAGGAGAGGCAAAGGAACACTTCGCAAAAGTCAAAATTTCAAATCACAGTATATTTTTTAGGATTACAGTTTTCAAAAGATATACAACTTCTATTTAGAAATCAGTCTTCAGCAGTGCCTGGAGTGCTAAACATTCATGCAACTCACTCTGCTAAGTGCACTGCAACTTAAAAATGATTAGCCCTAATTTCTTCACTCTTCTTTAGGCTGAATTTATTTTCAAAGCCAAAGTTACAGAGGTCTAAACTGGGCCTTGGCAATGAAAGTTGGTTGCACTCTTAACTAGAGAGGATAATATCTCTCCATAATAAGATGTCTCAGATAACTGCATTCTTTTAGGAAATTTCCCAAGTCCTTCTGTAATTAAATACAGTGTGGGGTTGTAAACATTGTCTTCCTTAGCCTGCAATAAACCTCTATCATAGGGGTGCATAATATTTTCTGTGTTCATGCAATAAAATCCCAATTGCCTAATATCCTGGAACAAAACACGAATTATTCTGCATGTAACAAATACCAAAAAAACTAGAAAATAAACTCACTCCTATATTATCTCCTGCAGTCGCCAGTCTCAGGAAGTGAAATACAGGATCAACATCCATCAAAAAATACCTATAATTCATTAGACTTTTCTTTTACAATTATTTACTACAATGCATTTCTAAAATGTGAATAAATTGCATATATAAATATAGTTTTCTAAGTTGTTGCAGTTGTTTACTTGCATTGGAGAGATTTATTTGTTAGAGGAAAAGGCTAAGCGTATACTTAAGCTCAAAAAACATGATGCCTTTATAGAGGCGTATTGGCCTAAAGTGGAGTCTGTCGCCACCAAAGACGCGCCAGCCCTTCTCTCCATTCAGTTAGTCATTCCTCGCTGGAAAGAGGAACTAGTGTAACTATCTACTGCCATTTGCTGTACAAATGCAGGTTATATTTGAGCTGGGTTCTAAACTGGCAGTCTACTATGGTGGCTGGAGCCGTGTGCATGTGCCACATAAGAAAGAGAGTGAAAAGGAATTTATGAGAACTTCAATAGAAAAAGCAAGTCGGGCTCATTGCTTTGGTACTAACCGGTGTAATGGCCACTTTTTCAGATCCCTCCTCTGCTGTCCTGATGCAATGCTTCTCTGATAGGAATGAGGACCCCTTTCCTAGATTTATACCGTGTCCCAGAAGAGAGTAGGTTCTTTACCTAGGCTTGTTTGCACATCTCTCAGAGACCTAGAAGAAATTTAGGACGCCCTTGGCTCAATACCTGTGAGAAAAAACACAGCAAACCGCCGAGGAGCTCTCTATCACACGTGGATAAACCCGAGAACTGGAATCTTTGCATACTACATCCTCCCATCTGAACAATTAGCCACAGTCACCTAACCTAGAGTCAGCTTATGAAAGATGGTGCCATGCAATAATTTTGTGCAATGTTTTGGTCAGTTTAAAGTATCTCAAGGGATGGACGTTCCGCCGCTTCTCTAGGAGATAATTCACAATTGACTATATCTATGGCCTGGTCTACACTACGCTGTTAAACCGATTTTAACAGCGTTAAATCGATTTAACACTGCACCCGTTCACACTACACTGCTCTTTATATCGATTTAAAGGGCTCTTTAAATCGATTTCTGTACTCCTACAAAACGAGAGGAGTAATGCTAAAATCGATATTACTATATCGGAATAGTGTTAGTGTGGACGGAAATCGACATTATTGGCCTCATTATTTTACAGTAGCTACCCACAGTGCACTGCTCCAGAAATCGATGCTAGCCTCGGACCATGGACGCACACCACCGAATTAATGTGCCTAGTGTGGACGCGCACAATCGACTTTATATTATCTGTTTTATAAAATCGGTTTAAGCTAATTCGAATTTATCCTGTAGTGTAGACGTAGCCTATGAATCTACATGGGGAACAAACATTTGATAATGGGCTCTTCAGTCTACCAGAGAAAGATAGAACATGAAAAAACTGGAGCTAGATAAATTCAGACTGGATGTAAGGTGAACATTTTTGAAAGGGAAGGTAATTAATCATTAGAACAATTTACCAGGGGGCATAGTGGATTTTCTGACAAGGAGGATTTTTGTAGAAGATCTGCTCTAGGAATTATTTTTGGACGGTCTCTGATCTGTCTTATACAGGAGGCCAGATTAGACAACCACAATGGTCCCTTCTCACCTTGGAATCTCTAAATTTCCAAAACAAAATATTTTGTTTTCTTTCACTATTTGAATCTTTCACTGAAAAAATCAGAATGTTCTCTGGAAAAAAGTAGATGAAAATGAATTTTTGTTGGTTTTGATTAAAACGGTCCATGGAAAGCAAAGACATTTTCTGAGCAGTTCTGGTAAGCAGATACAATCACAAAGGACAAATGGTTCCTAACTCTGCCTCTATGAGCAGCCCAGTACAGCAGAACCCCATTTATCTGATCTAACTGGGATCCTGGTCAGATCGGATAATCAAAAGTCCTGATAAAACAGGTAATGGGAAAGTGCAATGCTCCATCGCCATCTAGAGGCTAGAGGGGAGATCGCCCCCCCATCTGGATCTGTGTGCAGTGGCTGTCTGGTTAACATGGAGAGCCAGATAATTTGCTGGATCAGATAAACAAGGTTCTATTGTAGAAGGATAAATGCACCCAATTGGCCATTTTGACACAAGTGTCTGGCTTGCCCTTTTTAATATCTTCCATTCTTGGAGATCAGTTTGATATTAGGTTATAGATCCCAAAGGCCAGAGTTAAGTGTTTTTGTCTGTGGGATTATTAGGGGGCCCTCTGCATGCCCCTTTTGTCCAGTTGTGCAGTTGACTCAGATCTCCTGCTTATAAGCTGTATCCTTTACCCCCTACTAGACACAGACTACTTCTCTGATTAGCGCTCAGCTTCTCAGGCCCATCTCTCAGACTACCTGGTACTTGCCTTTCCCTCCCTGTCCCTGAACCTGAGTCCCTTTGCACTCTGCCATTTCCAGTTCAGTGAACATCATGGATCACTCTACAGGCTATAGCCTGAAATCTGTTCCTGCACCACACACAGTAACGAGCCAATAGGTTCATTACAGAACACCCTAAGGCTGTCCTAGCATTGCTCTGCTTTGTTATGTAGTTAATGGAATGTGATGGGGAACTCAATTTCTTTAGAGCGCCCTGTAGCAATGGCAGAAGTGGCAGCAGTCTGGTGCCACTATGGTTCCAATCCCATAGGTGACTACATGGACCAGACAAGGCCTGATGGTGACTACTGACCATTTTCAATCCCACACCGCAGGGGTACATGTCCATCTACCATATCCCCCTCTGGTTCCCTGATTTTAACTTTTGACCTCACTCCTGTCCCTGTTTTGTCATTTGTTGGCCCCAGTAGTCAGCAGTAGCCTAGGCCCAACGGCTTCTCCCACTCGATTGAGGGAGCTTTGGCCTAGACCCACCTATCTTAGTACTTGGAAATAGCACAACCTTTTTGCTTCTGGCTTCCATGTTCCTTGAGTTAACTCTTCTTGGTTTATTAAAGAATGACAGCTGTCAACATCATCTTCTTCGATGTCAGCTCACCCCCATCCTCTGCCCTCCCTGACCAGGGAAAGGTAAGATTGGGAATGACTCTGTAGTCTAGTGCTTAGGGCACATCCCAAGGCTATGGGAGGCCCAAGCTCGTCTCTGCTCCAAGGACTCTTCAATTAGTTAAATCAAATGGAACAGTGTCAGCTGGAGAGACTGAGAGAGCCCTTACCCAGAATATCCCATAACCCAGGGTTTGAGGCCCTCACTTGGGCTGTAGGAGACCTGGGTTCAAATCACTGAGGCACATATGGTAGTGGATGGAACTAAGCATATGTTTCCCAAATTCTTGGTAAGTGTTCTGCCCACTGGCCTAAAAGCTGTAAGGCCAGAACCATTAATTCCTCCTCCACTGGCTCTGTTTTATGGGGGGGCTTGCTAGGTGGCCTCTGAACACAGACACGGGATTGGGCCCCACAGGAGAGAGAGGCTTGGGGAACTAACCAGGGCCAAGCTGTGAGCGCGGGGACCAGGCATGAGGGCTGAAGTGGCTCTGTGCATGCCCACTGCCAGATTTTTAGGTGTCTACAAGATTAGGTGACAGCTGAGTTAGGGTTTTGAAGAGCTAAATTTTGAACTTAGATATCTAAAAAGGCAGTTAGATGCCTAAATCTGTGTGTGGATCTAGACCCTAGTGACATCCACTGACTGCGTCTAGATGACGGCAGGACATCTTTGCCTGGCCTGTTCCTACCACCCCTAGCTGGGGCTATTGGTGGTCCCTGTCTAGAGCTGGAGGTCAGTGCACCTTTGGAGACTGTCAACATCCTTCTTCAAGCAGGCAGCCACTAGGTAGTGGATGAATCGTTTTGTCTTGAATGCCGGTTTCTAAGGAGTAGATGATACCTGGTGATGTGTTAGCAAAGGGTGCCCTCTGTAATTATGCAGACCCTTTCAAATGGTGTGGAGGAGTTTCTGGTCACCATTTCTGCACCTGAAGAGCTCTTTCATATTCTTGCTTTCATTTAAAATCTCCGTTTTCAATCTGCTTTCCAGTGGGTACTGTGTGAAAAGAGGAAATGTCAGGTCTTTGCAAGAAGAGGTCTGCATACAGTTTTATTTGACATTTCTGTTTATTCTTACAAGATTAACAGCTCTGAGAATGGCATCTTAATTTGTTTTTGTAAGACATCAACCTCTCTCTGGGCAAGGCAGAGTAGCGCTCATTAGTTCTGGAGAACTCCCAAGAGTTCTTTGTAACTAGTTTGTTTATAGGGAGCAAAATTGGCTCATTCTTGATCTTGATGGGATGGGACCTAGTGGCAGCTCTTCTCCTGGAGGGTTAATTAGCCTAAAGCAGCACAGAGAAGTTCCACTCATGAAAAAATACATGATAAAGTGAGGAGCCCAGCACTTCCATCCCACTGGCCCACGTCTCTCCCAAATGAACAGTGCTGCAAAGCAGGGAGAAGTCTCCTTCAGTACCCAGGCTGCTAAGATATTTGGAAAATTAGGCCTTGATGGAAAAGCCACTGATTTTGTAGATGCCTTCCATTAAGTTCAGTGGAAACTGGTTAATAACACGGAATAATAAAAGAACTCTTTGTAAACTTTTTGTTAATGCCTCAGGAGAAGAGTTTCAAAGTGGTGAAGGTGACCAGTGCCCATTGACTTTTGGTGGAATTTGGGTACCAGTTTTCCAAAAGTGTTTAGCTGCCTAAAGATGCAGAGAGAAGCCCAGTGGGATTTTCAAAAGTGCCTAGGCAGGTTCGGCAGCTGACTCACATCTACACCTTTAGACATCTAAATAGTTTTAAAGATGTCCCTGGGAGCCAATGTCCTATTGGAAATCAAAATGAGGCTCCTAAGTGGATTAGGTACTTCTGACAATTGCACTCACACATATCACAGTGAGAGATGGTTTAGAAATATTCTACAGCCATATGACCTCATCACATATAACTCTGGGCTGCAGTTCTAGGCCCCTTTATTAAATTAAGTAAGTGGACGCTGTACCCATCCTAGTCCAAACGTATCCAGAGTAGTCCTCCTACATCAGTGTCTTTCTCAGATCTGGATTGGTTCCCAAATTGTTCTTGCAGCTGGTCCAGACGTATATATATATGTGGTCCCTTTCCGCAAATCCAGAAAGTCTCTCTTATTGCCTCCAGTCCCCTGTCTCCTGAGTCAAATGTGCCCAAAAATTGAGCCATTCGCTCTGGTCAGGTAACGTGTCTGGTATCATGTGTCTTTACTAATGAAGTGGGGTCTGGCACTACATCAGAGAAGCCACCACCAGGGGTCTAGAAAGAGTCTCCTCATTGCTCCTACCTACTCTTTTTAAATATGAGAATGGTCTCTGGCATCAGGTCCCATATCCTTCAATGGACTCTGGAAATTCAGAGATCTTTGTTATAATCTCTGCAGGCTGTGGAATCTTCTCCCAGGCCTTGGATGAATCAGATAGACTGGGATTATCTCTGACATCAGCCTTGAACCTGGAACAATCTTCAGGATCAACTTCTATGAACCAAACTGGAATCAATATTGTCCTCTGAACTAGGATGGCCCCTGACATTGACAGTGCACGCTAGTACTGTCTCAGGTAGCTCTTCCTATCCCCTTGGATGGACCCTAGCATTGCCTCTAAAAAGAGGTGACATGAACCTAGTATCCCTGAGTAATGGAGGGGGCAGGATGACCAAAAGGCTCTATTTTGAAATGGGATAATCCCTAGTTTCAGAGAGACAAGGGCATTGGCAGTGTGTGAGTGTGGAGACGGTTTCAGGTCCCAGCATATGATGAAAAACTTACAGACGGAGTAGCTGATCTTCATAATGAACATGATTAGAAGCACAGGGATCATTACCTTCCCTTTGAAGTTACAGAGATAGACTGAGCATCCCCAGCTGAGGACACATGGGGCTAAAACTACAAATATATAAAAATATGTTGTTATCATCCCTGGGCAGAGACAAATAACTGCAGGAGGTCCCTGCTTGCTTTAAAAATCATTCTGAAGCTGCCAAAAGTGCTAGAAAACGATCAATAACTTTATCATTGATTTGGAAGAAATTATAAATTCATTGCTGGTGAATTTTTTAGCTCAGACAAAAAATTGGTGGAGTGATAAACAATGATGGGGATCTGTCAGTTTTATGAAGCTATTTGGATCACTGGGTCAACTGGGCTCATTTGAATACCAAGTGTTTTAACACAGCCAAACACAAGGTGTCACATCTAGGGAAAAGAAGGGTCACACTTACAAAAGGGAGGACTGTATGCTGAAAAGCAGTAATTGTAAATGATTTAGAGATCATGCTGGAAACTGAAGATGAGGTCCCAGCAGCTTAAAGAGATAATGCAATCCTTGGCTGTATGAGCAGCACACTATTGGGAAGGAGTAGGAAAGTGGAACTAACTCTATATATAGTATTAGGGAGACCATTACTAGAATACCGTGTCCTGTTCTGGTGTCCACACTTCAAAAAGAATGTTGAAAATTTGGAATGGGTTTAGAAAAAAAGACAAGAAAATATGAGGTTGAAGACTATTACTGAATCAGACACATGGTCTATCTAGGCCAGTGTCCTGTCTTCAACAGTGGTCAGTACCAGACCTTTAGGGAATTGTACAGAACGGCACAATTTTGAAGTGACCCAGTCCATCTTCCACTCCTGGCTTCTGATAGTCAGAGGTTTAGGTTTGCCCCAAGCATGTGGCTGTAGTCATCGATGGCTCTATCTTCTATGAACTCATTTAGTTCTTTTTTGAATCCAGTTATATTTTGGCCTTCACAACATCCTATGGCAATGTGTTCCACAGGTTGACTGTGTGTTGTGTGACAAAAATACTTCCTCTTGTTTGTATTAAACTTGCTGTCTATTAATTTCACCAGGTGACCTCTGGGTTTTGTATTGTGGGAAAAGGTAAATAACACTTATTTATTCACTTTTTCCACACTGTTCAAGATTTTATATGATCCTTTTGTCATCTCTTTTCTAAGCTGAAAAGCTGTAATCTTTTAAGGGTACATCTACACTATGGGATTATTCTGATTTTACATAAACCAGTTTTATAAAACAGATTGTATAAAGTCGAGTGCAGGTGGCCACACTAAGCACATTAATTCGGCGATGTGCGGCCATGGTCCAAGGCTAGAGTCGATTTTCGGAGCGTTGCACTGTGGTTAGCTATTCCGTAGCTATCCCATAGTTCCCGCAGTCTCCCCCACCCCTTAGAATCCTGGGTTGAGAGCCCAGTGGCTGATGGGGCAAAAAATCATTGTCACGGGTGGTTCTGGGTAAATGTCATCAGTCATTCCTTCCTCCAGGAAAGCAACAGCAGACAATCATTTCATGCCCTTTTTCCCTGGATTGCCCCGGCAGATGCCATAGCATGGTAACCATGGAGCCCGTTCAGCTTTTTTTTTTTTTTTACAGTCACCGTATGTGTACTGGATGCCGTGGACAAAAGCAACACTCTAGCGCTACACAGCAGCATTTATTTGCTTTTGCATGATAGCAGAGATGGTTATCAGTTGTTCTGTACTGTCTGGTGCTAGTGTAAATTGGCAATAAGATGGTGATTATTTGGTTTTCTGTACTGTCTGCTACTATCATGGGTGCCCCTGGCTGAGTTTGGCTGGGGGTGCAAAAGCAAAACTTGGAATGACTTCCTGAGTCACTCTGTTCTTTTTGGTTTTTAAACATAGAGTCAGTCCTGCCTAGAATATGGGGCAAGTGTGCTAGACAACCAGTGTAGCAGAGAGCATAACTGCTCTGTGTCAGATCCTGCAGAAAATGATGAGCTACATGCTATTCATGGGGGGTGCCCCTGCAACAACCCCAATCGTTGCTTCCCTTCTCCCCCAACCTTCCTGGGTTACCATGGTAGTGTCCCCCCCCATTTGTGTCATGAAGTTATAAAAAATGCAGAAATAAGAAACAGTGACTTGTTAGTGAAATAAAATGAGGGGAAGGCAGCCTCCTGGTGCTATGACAGTCCAGGCAGGACATTAAGCAGTGTGCGGGAGAGGAGCCCAACATGCCGCTGCTATGCTAGTCCAGGCAGTACAGAATCTTTTCTTTACACAGGAAAGGAAGGGGGCTGATGAAGCTCAGCCCCCAGGTGCTATGGTGAGGATGGTTACCAGCCGTTCTGTACTATCTACTGGGAATAGACTCATAGACTCATAGACTCATAGGTCAGAAGGGACCAATATGATCATCTAGTCTGACCTCCTGCACAAAGCAGGCCACAGAACCCTACCCATACACTTTTATAACAACCCCTAACACATGATTGAGTTATTGAAGTCCTCAAAACTGTGGTTTGAAGATCTCA
>NC_133779.1:55654494-55665998 GCF_003597395.2 Chelonoidis abingdonii | reverse complement strand
GATATAAGCACGCTCAGGGATCGATATATCCCGTCTAGATTAGACGCGATATATCGATCCCAGAGCAATCGATTTTAACGCGCCGATACGGCGCGTAGTCTAGACGTGGCCCTTAAGTCTCTCCTTTCACTGAAGCCATTCCGTACCCTTGATGATCTTTGTTGCCCTTCTCTGAACCTTTTCCAGTTCCACTATATTCTTTTTGAGATGGGCAACAGGAACTGTATTCAAGATATGGATGCACCATGGAATTATATAGTGGTCTTATGATATTTTCTGTCTTATTTTCCATCCCTTTTCTAAAAGTTCCCAAAATACTGCGAGCCTTTTTGATTGCTGTTGCACATTGAGTTGATGTTTTCTGAGAACTTTCCACGGTGAGTCCAAGATCACTTTCTCAGCTGATAATGAATTTAGAACCCATCATTATACACCTATAGCTGGCAAAATGTTAAATTTAAACTGTCATTTGTTGCCTATGCATCCAGTTTTGTGCAATCCACCTATAATGCTTTGCAGTCAGCTTTGGACTTCACTATCTTGAATAATTTTGTTAGCAATGTTGTTGTATCCGTGTTGATCCCAGGCTACTAGAGAGACAGGGTGAATTAGTTAATACCATTTATTGGACCAACTCCTGCTGGTGAAAGACACAAGCTTTAGCTACACAGAACCCCATGTTGTCTCTTGAATAATTTTGTATTGTCTACAAACTTTGCCATTTTACTGTTCACTTACTTTTCCAGATCATTTATGAATATGTTGAACTGCACAGGTTCCAGTACACTTTTGGGGGCACGCCACTGTTTGCCTTTCTCCAGTGTGAAAACAGACCATTTATTCTTATTCTTTGTTTGCTTTCTTTTAACCACTTACTGAGCCATTAGAGGAACTTCCCTGTTATCTCCTGAGTAGTTAGTCTTTTGAGCTTTTGGTGAGGGATGCTGTCATAGGCTTCCTGAAAATCCAAGTGCACTGTATTGACTGGATCACATTTATACACAGAATTCTAATAAATTAGTGAGCTGCATTGACTTTTTTACTACTATTCATGTTTATGTATGTGTCTAATCATTCTATTCTTTACTATAGTTTCTACTAATTTATCTGGGTACTGAAGATAGGCTTACTGCCCTGTCAATGCCAGAATCACCTTAATAGCCGTTTTAAAACTCAGTGTTACATTAGCTACCCTCCAGTCATCTGGTACAGAGGTTGATGTTAGTGAAATGTTACATATTACAAAAGATAGTTTTGCAATTTCATTTTTGAGTAGGATGAATACCATCTGGTCCTGTGACTTATTACTGTTTAATTTATCAATTTGTTCAAATACATCTTGTTCTGACAATGTGGGATAGTACTTCACATGTGTCATCCAAAAAGACTCTGATGTGGGTATCTCCTCATAACGTCTACACTAAAGACCAATGCAGTGAATTAATTTAGCATCTCTGCAATGGTTTGTCTTCTTGAGTACTCCGTTAACACCTTTGTCATCTAATGTCCCACTGTTTGTCTGGCAAGCTTCCTTCTTCTGGTGTAAAAAAAAAATCTTATCTTTAGCTTTTGTGTCTTTAGGCAGTTTCCTTTAAAATTCTTTCTTGCCTGCCTCGTTGTACTTTTACACTTAACCGGACAGAGTTTGTGCTCTTCCTATTTTCTTCATTACGATTTGACGCCCCATTTTAAAGGATACTTTTTTGCCTGAAATGGCCTCTATTACTCTACTGTTTAGCCATGGTGACATTCTTTTGGTCTTTTCTGATTTGGGGTGTAGCCTTATATTTTATTTAAGGTGAATTTAGTAATGTGGTATTACATTAGGCCAAAAGATTTCTGATGAGGTTCAACAAGGACAAGTGCAGAGTCCTGCACTTAGGATGGAAGAATCCCATGCACTGCTACAGACTAGGGACTGAGTGGCTAGGCAGCAGTTCTGCAGAAAAGGACCCTGGGGTTACAGTGGACTAGAAGCTGGCTGTGAGTTAACAGTGTGCCCTTGTTGCCAAGAAGGTTAATGGCATTTTGGGCTCTAAAAGTAGAGGCATTGCCAGCAGATTGAGTGACAAGATCATTCCCCTCTATTCGGCATTGGTGAGGCCTATCTGGAGTACTGTGTCCAGTTTTGGGCCCCACCCTACAAGAAGGATGTTGAAAACACTGGAAAGAGTCCAGCAGAGGGCAACAAAAATGATCAGGGGGCTAGGGCACATGACTTATGAGGAGAGGATGAGGGAACTGGGCTTATTTAGTTTGCAGAAAAGAAGAATGAGGGGCGATTTGATAGCAGCCTTCAATTACTTCCCATTCCAAAGAGGATGGAGCTAGGCTGTTCTCAGTGGTGGCAGATGACACAACAAAAAGCAATTGTCTCAAGTCGCAGTGGTGGAGGTCTAGATTGGATATTAGGAAACACTATTTCATTAGGAGGGTGGTGAAGCACTGGAATGGGTTCCCTAGGGAGGTGGTGGAATCTCGATCCTTAGAGATTTTTAAGGTAAGGCTTGACAAAGCCCTGGCTGGGATGATTTAGTTGGTGTTGCTTCTGCTTTGAGCAGGGGGTTGGACTAGATGAACCCCTAATGTCTCTTTCAACCCAATTCTTCTATGATTCTATGATACACCACCGTGGGTTCAGCTTTGGTGGCTACAGTTTCAAACACAACAGATTGAAAGTCACCTCTGCTGCTTGCTTCATATTTATAATCTCTAGGAACACATAAAGACCAAAGGGAGAGCCCACACTGTTGTTCACAAATATGAGGCCTAGTCTGTTTTACAAGGTTTTAAAGTTACCAGGAGTTATGATTACTTTAGCACATAGAAATTCTATAAAGACTTATGCACAAGTTACAAATACAACTCTAGTCACATCCTCCTAGGAAGTGTTAGAGTCTGATAGGTCTTTCATAGATTGATCATCAGCAGAGAGATGGTTCCTGCTGGATTGTTCCATAAGAAGTTCAATTTTTCTGTTCTCGGCACTCTCTTTTTATAATGTGATTCTGACTACACCCTATTAGCATTTATGCTCATAGTGCACTCTGCGGTTAGTGCATGTGTTAGACTATCTTGTAAGCAAAAAATTACTCTCATTGTTAATTTTGTCATAATATCATGCATTGGCACATCTTTTCCCATAATCTTGTGGCATAGGAGCATGTGGTCACTTTATTATGTCAAGCATTTCTTAAGCCTATGGACTAGTATGGCTAAACTAAAATATTACAGGCCGTAGTCTGAAGGGCTTGCATTTCACCCCTACTCATGCATACTAATACATACTTATCCCTTCTAACTACTGATCAATCTTATACTTCTATAATCCTACAGCTTAACTCTATTTAGCATGGAATGATTATATATGATATAGCATGTTAATTAATTATAACATCACAATAAATTGACAATAGACTGAAATCATTGGCTACATTTCGTCCTCCCCCTTGACAGGGTATTAAACTTGACAATAAGATAATTAGAATCCTTTCACATACATATTACCTGACAGTACACATAAATGATTAATATAGTAATACACAGAAAACATAATTGGCATAATATTCAAAATCTTATATGTAACTTAAATCTATGCCTAAATTTTATAGGTAACTCCAATGCTCTGTATTTATTAGGGATTAATGCTTTCTCTAGATTCATTTCAAATGGTAGATCTACTACTCTTCTGCACTGTGGTACATAATTATAATCATATGGAGCTTCTGGAACTTGATGTGGGTTTATGTTATGCATATCTTCATCCACATCCACATCCTCATCTACTTCTCTCCTGTTATCTCTAGCTGCTGCTCGTGAAGTGGCAGTGCATAGTAAGGGAAAGGAACTAGGCTGGCGTTTAACCCTTTCTGCACATATGGTTCTAAATCTCCCTCCCATGTAACATGAGGTAAGGCTGGCACCCGTAGTAAGGGATACTATGGCCAACAATCCATCCCTTCCATTCAATTCCCACCAAATAAATGAACAATGCACTAAAATCATTTGCTATAGCAGTACACATTCAGTCTGAGCTTCCATTATGGTGTTTTTAAATTCTCTCCATCTTGCTTGCCAGCATTTAATCCTGGTGAGAGCCGATGGTCGCAGAAAGAGCCATACTGAGATTGCTCAGTCAGGGCAAATGTCAAAGAATATAGCAGACAATCCTCACAACTGGCGGTTTATTCTACTACTTAGATTCATCAACCCAGTAATAAAACAGCTTCTACAATAGCTTACCAATTAGCAAGAAACTAAAATACAGTTCCCCTTCAGCAATCTAGCCTGTGGCTCCCACCCAGTCAGCCAAGTCTAATATGGTGAGGATTGCTTAAAATCTTATTCACCATATACAGTGTTCTACCGGTCCCAAGATATCAGACACATTACCCACCAAGCCAATGAATATTTCAGATCTTACCCAAATACATGCTTACAGCCAATTCTTATTAACTAATCTAAGATTCTTTTAAAAAGAAAGAAAGGGTAACCGTGTTTAAATATATACACAAATGAATAAAGTTCTTAGGTCAGTGTCATAGCAGAGATGGTGAGCTGCTCATTTACAAAAGTCCTTCTGTAATTAATTCCATAGGTAGCCCGTGTGCAGAGTTTGTTCAAATTCTTCCATTAGAATTGCAGGGTTAATTCAGAATGGAGGTGGACACCTCAGTCTTGTGGTTTGAACTTTTCCTGACAACATTTAGGCAGATCTGAGATAAAAAGGAACAGGCCATAGAATTCTTTTATAGTCTCTGGCAGGCTATGGTAGCCTCTTGACAGCAGACAACACAGCAGACATTACCTGGATGAAGAATAGGCATATACATTATAGCTTTGAAATAAATCCATCTCCACTGCTAACTAGCAAATAAAGTAATTACCCATTCCAACCGTTAGTAGACAGTTTGCTACAAACTTCAAAAAGAAATATAGACAATGATATTATTACACCCAAGTTTAATCTAAATGTGAATATTCCTTTTTGATCTCTGTATCAATCTAATATAGTAACAGATACTATAAAGTAAGCAGAGTCAGAATGAGCTCAATCCTGACATCTGGTGGTGAGCTGTGGAAAAGGACTTCAAGGGCTGATCTCGTTTGCATGGGCACACCTACCCTGCCTAGCAAGATGGGACTGCTTGCTCAAATGGTCACTTTGGCTGCTGTGGGATCTCCAGTCTCTTTGTTATTAGGGGGAGGAGTAATAAAGTGTTGTTACCCTGGTTATGTGACTCAAGGGCAGTAGAACTGTACTTGTCATTTTTATGACGGAGGGACTTACCTTCAACCTTTTGGGTATTATCCCCCGCAGGGACCTTAAATTTAATGATATTATGGTTAGTCTTAAAGTGAGTAGTTCAGTTATAGTTACCTCTTTGACCAGATCCTGTGCTCCACTTAGGACTAAATCAAGAATTGCCTCTTGCCTTGTGGATTCCAGAACTAGCTGCTCCAAGAAGCAGTTGTTTATGGTGTCTAGAAATTTTGTGTCTGCATCATACTCTGAGTTAACATTTACCCAGTCATTATGAGGGTAGTTGAAATCAACCATTCTTATTGTGCTTTCTGCTTTTGTGGCCTCTCTAATCTCCTTTAGCATTTCACAATCACTGTCACCATACCGGTAAACTGGCCAGTAGTATATTCCTTCTGCTATATTCTTATTATTCAAGCATGTAATTTCTATACATAGAGGTTCTTTGGTACCGTTTGATCCATTTAAGATTCTTACTTTATTTGACTCTACATTTTCTTTAACATACAATGCCATTCACCCATCATCACAATCTACTCTGTCATTTCTATATATTTTATATCCCGGTAGTACCATATCCCATTGATTATCCTCATTCCGGCGAATTTCCATAGCGATACAAGAATGATCGGAGCTCTGGAAAACATGCCTTACAGTGAGAGACTCTTAGGAAATTCATTCTATACAGCTTATCAAAGAGAAAGTTAAGAGGTGGTTTGATCATGATCTTTAAGTATCTACCTGGAGAAGGTTTTTGAAGGAGAGAGCTCTTTAGTTTAGCAGACAAATAGGCATAACAAGATCCAGTGGCTGGAAGCTGAAGCTGGTTAAATTTAGGATAGAGATAAGATGCAAATGTTAAACACTATGGGTAAATAATCCCTGGGACAACATACCTAATGGTGTGGTGGCTTCTCCATCACCGACAATTTTTAAATCAAGATTAAATGTTATTCTAAAAATATACTGTAGCTCAGCCACAAGTTATGGGCATGATGCTGGAATAACTGGATGAGATTCTTTCTCCTCTGTTATACAGAGAAAAAGTGGGTAAACATAATGTTCCCTTCTAGCCTTAAAACTGGTGAACCTATGAATATGAATAATTACATAGAAAGAAATCAAAAGAACATTGCTGAGTTGCAAAATCAAGCACTCAGAAGTTTGGCCAGTGCCACCTTAATTTGGCCCTCTTGTTCATATACATATTTAAGTTCCCTGTAAGCTGCGTGGTCGTGCTGCAGCCTATTTAGCACTGTGCAGGTGCTGAGGGAACCTGCCCGGGAAGCTGCCCCAGCCAGGGGAGGGGCAGCCATCCCCGAGCCCCAACCTAGCTCATACCCGAACCTCCATTGGCTGGACGAGGGCCCAGGGCCCAACTACGCCATAGGCTGGACCTTCTCTGCCCTGGCCCGAATGCTAGCAGAGCAGCGCAGCCCGGTCTGGCCCCAGGTGCAGCCAGAGCAGTGCGGCATGGTCCGGACCTAGCCGTGGAAACCCAGGAGCTCTGGCCCCGACCTGGCATGGAATGTTCCTCCCTGAACCCAGCCCCAGCCCAGATCTGTAGGGGCCAGGGGGCGGGCACCTATCCTGCTTCCCCAGCCCCGGAACTGCTGCAGCAGAGAGAGGAGCCTCTCCCCCCAGCCCAGGTGCTGCTGTGTGGGGAGAGAGCTGGGGGCAGTACTCTCTTCCCACCATAGCCCCAGAATTCCCTCCTGCATCCCAAACCCCTCATCCCCAGCCCCACTCTGGAGTCTGCACCCCAGCTGGAGCCCTCCCCCCCAACCCCAACCCTCTGCCCCAGGCCTGAGCCCCTCATCCCCAGCCCCACTGCAGAACCTGCAACCCCCAACTGGAATCCTCACACCCCTGCACCCAACCCTCTGCCCCAGCCCTGAGCCCCCTCCCACACCCTGAACCTCTTGGCCTCATACCCAGCAATGAATTTTGTTAAGCTCACCGAGATGAAGGTGTGTCACACATCATCTCTTTTTGGTGCTCATAACAGCATTTGTTCTGCACATGGGTGGGGAAAAATTAGAGGAAACACTGATTATGACATAGACAACCCATGCGTCCTGATACTGGAGGGCATGTTGTAAAGGGGAGGATACGTGACTGCCCCACCTATTTCCTTTGGGAGAAACTTGTAGCCCCATCTCCCTGGGCCAGGGCATTAAATCCGCCAGCTCCTGGGGGGCTGGGGCCACGGGAGCAGGGAGCATATGCCTCTGGGACCGGGTGGGGCCAGGATCAGCTGAACAAAGGCCGGAGAACCTGCTTCCAGCACCTTCCCCAGAGTCACCCCACCCCATCCTGTGCACAGCCCAGGGACCACCACACTATTCACACCCCACCAGAGTTACTGGAGCTTGGATCTCTGTTCTCCTGCTGCACCTCCTCCCGCAGCAAGTTTGGCCTCTGTCCCTGGCAGCTGGGTTCAGGCAGGTAGAGGAGAGGGCAGGCAACTGCCCCCCCACCTTTCCTGATGGGCTGTCTTTCAGGCAACTGCCTTGCTTCACAGAGCCAACATGAGGTGTCTGGTCCTGTCCCTTCCACTGGCCAGGGCCAAATGCCAGGGCCAAATACCAGGGACAGGGGACATGCATGCTGGGGAGCCGGTGCAGTAGGACAAGGACAGAGACCTTCTCCCTTCCTGCCCTGCAGGCCAAGCAGAAATTGGGAAGGGGAGACTTGACCCTGCATGGCCCCATATGTCGCCTATGCATAATGATACAGCCTTTAATGATATGATCACATGCTAAATTTTTTCATCAGACCACTGAATCCAATATTGATTAGAAGATTGTCCCTGATGGAGAATCCACCATGACCCTCAGTAAGTTGTTCCAGTGGTAAATTTGTCTCAGTGTAAAAATGTGCACCTTATTTCCAGTCTAACTTTGTCTAGCTTTAACTCCCTAGCCATTGTATCATGTTAAACCTTTCTCTGCTAGACTGAACAGCCCATTATTAAATATTTGTTTCCTATGTAGCTACTTTTAGACTGTAGTCAAGTCACCCTGAACAGTCTCTGTTAAGCAAAATAGATTGAGCACTTTGAGGCTATCACTATCAAGCAGGTTTTGGTATCCTTAACAGTTCTTGTGTCTCTTCTCCTGACCCCCTCGAAATTATCAACTATCTGTCATAATATAACGGAATGGAACCATAACTTAATGTATCGTAATATAAAATCCTCTTGCCACAGGTAAGAATCACTTACTGTAAGGGTTAATCAGTTCATTAACCTTTGGCACTGACCAGAAGGACCAATGGGGAAGAAGATACTTTCAAACTGGGGGGAGGGCGGGGGGAGAGATTTGTTTTTCTTTGGTGTTCCCTTTGAGACAGAGAGACAAGCAGGTAATCGCTCCTACAAAAATGATACATTAAATTCCAGAATTGTAAATATAGCAAGGAAATGCATTAGATTATCTTGTTTTAGCTTGTGAATTTTCCCTATATTAAGAGGGAGGTTTATTCCTGCTTTTTTTTACTTTAAAGTTAAGCCTAGAGGGAATTCTCTGTTTTTAAATCTTTTTATTACCCTGTAAAATTACCTTCCATTGTGACTTTACAGAAGTGCTTCTTTTATTTTTTTTAATGTAATAACGCTCTTTCTTAAAGAAACTGATTGTTTGAGTGTCCTAAAAACACAAGTGTTTGCTCTGTGCTCACTTTGTTAAACTATTGGTTGGTATATTATCTCAAGCCAGCACCCAGGAAAGGGGTGGGAAGGGGCGTGGGAGGATTTTTTTGGGGTGGTATAGGCCCAAGAGGCCCCTCCCTGAATGTTTGTTTAAATCATTTGGTGGTGGCAGCAATACTTCCAAGGACAAGGAAAGGAATGTGTGTCTGGGGAAGTTTTTAACTAATGGTGGAATATAAGATTAGGGATCTTTCATGCGGGTCGCCACATCTGTACCCCAGAGTTCAGAGTGGGGAGGAACCCGATATTCTTTCTTGAATTGTGGACATCAGAACTGGACCAGGCTTCCACAGCAGTTGCATCTGTCAAATATGGAGGTGCTCACTGCCTACTTGAAACTCTCATTTATGCATCCTAGGATTGTATTAGCCCTTTCTTACTGCTCTTAAACGGGACTCAATGTTCAGCTGATTATCCATCAATATCCCTAATCTTTTTTAGTCACTGCTTCCAGGATAGTGTCCCCATTCTGTAAGTATGGTCTTTTTTGTCCTAGCTTGCTTTACCATTAGTCATGTGAAACTCATTTGTTTGCTTGCATCCATACTACCAAGAATCCAGACAACCTAGCCCCCCATTATTTTACACTACCCCAATTTTTGTGACATCCACAAACTTTACTTATGATGACTTTGTTTTCTTCAGATCATTAATAAAAATGTTAAATCATTAACTTGCTGATCCAAGGCTCCACTTCCAGTAACAACATAGTCTTTTTCTTGTTCCTTTTACATTTCCTTATAAAGTCCGTTGAAATCCTTTCCACCGGTCCCAGACCCTGTTCAACACATCTCTGGAAAGTCCGTAGGGATCGCCTTTGGAGTCACCCACTCTTCCAGCCATGCTGAAAGAAATATACCTTCTTCATTCTCTGAAATTTCCCAGTGTTCAAGCTTTATAAGAAATCAACATTAGCCGGAGTCAACCCTCTCTAGACAAGCTTAAAGTTCTTGGACGCCAAGTTCTCCAGACTTGCTGATTTAAATGTGTCCAACATCTATTCAGAGATACACCTGGACTGGAAAGAGTCCAATAGTGATGAATGTGACTACATGATCTATTTTTTTACAAAATATGGAATAAAAATATTTATTGAACACTATTTTATTTCTGATTTTTATTGATAATTCTACTGTTTCCATCCTAGTAATGGACCATACCAGTAGTATATGCTCGTATTCATTAACACATGTTATTTTGACAGGTTTCCATGCCCATTTAGGGATGTATCGCCGCCTACCACCCCTGTTCCTTTGGTGCGAAGTTTTGGGCCGTGGCTCTTATGAAAATGTTATGTTTGAAGAGAGGGAGTGTTGTGTGTTTGTGCTTGGATACATTTAGAGAAAAAGGTAACAAGAATAGAGTGAGAAAGTTTGGGTTAGGTTTAGAGGAAAGAAAGTTATTTGGGAAGGTTTGAGTAAGGAGAGATGCTTTGAAAGACTAGTTGGCAGGTTATTAAAGAAAGAAAGAAGAGAAAAAATAAAGAAGTAGGGAATCGGTGTTACTGAACACAGGCTGAGTGTAACATCCTAACTCAGTGACTGTCGATATGCGAAATGACCGCTGTTCTGGGCAGCGAGTCTGAGGAGCCCCTTCTTTTGGTGAGAATCTTAGCTTTGTTTACAGCTAAGTCACAGAATCAACTTGTTGAACAAATCCTAGATGCCCAAGGTTTTTAGAAATGGACTGTCGCTGGGGTGAGTGTTGAAAAACCTAACCAATGAGCATTTCACAGTGTGTATAAAACCACATTATTTTGTAAATGAGGCTTAAAATCAGGTACCTAGTACAAAAACATGTCTTTTTACAGACGCTTACAGATGCCGGAATTATTCCTGGATGCACCAGTGCCTGTTCAGAAGAGAAGACCCTTTACACTTATTTTGGCTAACGAGGCAGGCCCGTTCTGAACCCGCATATTTCATCCTGAAATAGAACTGAAGAGACAGGAAGACTTTATGGAACCATGGCCCCTTTGTAAAAGAGGAAAAGGATAAAGTGCAAAAAAATTGTTGCTGGCTTTGGGGAGGAAGCGACTCGAAGCAGAGGTAAGCCCCTTTTCATAAAAGTGATGAAAAATTACAAATGTTTTTATAAATATTTATTTTTAAATATTTTTTGTTTTTTATAGGCAGGAATGGAAGAAGAGCCTGTAATACGAGGACATGGCAACCAGGGGCCGTTGGAGGATAGGATGTCGAGAACCAACCGAGTCATGGAAAGATGGTGACGTTGTTACAGTAAAAGCAAGTGAAAGCTTCACCAGCTGTGAAAAAATTACTACATTTATGCGCTTAAAAATGATTTTTTTTTTTGTTTTTTGGACTAGCCAGGGACGTAAAGATTTAGCTCGGTGTGTTGACAAGTGGTCGAAGGTGAAACAACAGAAAAGGCGATGCATGATGAGGTAAAAAGCTTAATTATTTGAAAGAAAAGAATATATATCTCTGTAAGCTGCTAGTAAAACGCTACTATAGGTTGTGCTTAAAAATAAGTTGCTGAAACATGACCGACAGAGCCCCCACCGTG
>NC_133779.1:55646919-55654394 GCF_003597395.2 Chelonoidis abingdonii | reverse complement strand
CAACATCTATAACAGCACACAATATTTTCAAGCATACATGATAACAACTGATTACCATTTTCTAACAATTGCTTTATAAAAAATGATTTTCCAGAATTCGAGGGGAAATAAAGCGAACAGGAAAAGGGGTGAACAAACTGAACATGGCTTTTCATAATAGCAAGGTTTTAAAATATGCCTTGAGGGCTCTTTTGTCGTAAATTACTTTCTGGGTTTTCTATAGAATTCTTGTTTCTATCAACCAATTTTTTTTACCTTTACGATTCCGGGCTGCTGTACCATGATTTCTTTTGGGACCTCTCCCATGGGGTAATCCCAGACAAGTTCTTTTAAGCTTTCAAAATTATTTTTTTCAGTATTTTCTGAGTGGAGTGTGATGCCATTTAATTTCATACAGGTTTTACCGCTGGACAGTTTGTACCCATATATTTTAGGCCCAGTGGACAAAAACTCCATGATGTGCCCATCTGGTGGCATTTCGCTGGTCAGATCCCCTAAATAATCCCCTAGGGGCGGATTCCACTCCCCTTCTTTACTCACAAAAATCACAGAGACCGTATCGTGATAAAGGCACCGCTCCTGTAAGCACTCTAACAGATGGATCTCTAGCCTGGCATAAGCAGTGGTGAAGCTGTAAACAGGTTAGTGTTGCTGGAATGGGTGCAGTGTTCTTTTGCGTACTTCCAAGACACTACGGCTGTGTCATCATCGATAAACTTGCACTCTGACACATTGTAAGAAGGCACAAAGACGTACTTGAAGAGCTCGTCGGGGTCCGTTACTGTGCTTGTGTTAGTCAGATTTCCTCGCTGACCAAATTTTCCCTACAAGGAATTTAAAAACAGCTTTATTTGCCTTTTTGCCTTTTTGCAGGGTTTACCATGCCTTCTCTTTCACGGTACTGTTGAACGTACTTTTTTTTTTTCAACTCATCCGTATACCACTGAAGGAACCCTGAGGCCTCTTGTTTCTGTCTCAGGTGTGTTTTAATGTAGTCTGAAAACAGGCCATCTGAAGAGTGGTTAAAATGCCAGACTTCATAAATCTCAGTGATCCTGTACCCTTTGTTTAAAGCCTCCACCAACTCTATTGTGCACCAAGTCCCTGTTAAAGTCCTCTCCTCCTCACAGTGTATGCAGGGGTCCTTTCGTCTTGTTTCTGAACAAAGGGCACACAGGGGGACATTAGTTTACCACTGACCCTGTATGGTAATACGGGGAAATACAGGCCTCTCGGAGGGTACACTTTAACCTTGGTTATGCCAAAGTACTCTCTGATATCCCCCAGACCCTAACTGGTATTGTTTAGTCTTGTTAACAAAAGTGTAGAGGCTGGTAAAATTGTAGTAATGACTCTGTTCCCCGGGCTGCAGCTTGTAATAAAGGCAGATGGCATTCATTCTACCACCCTAAAGGGCATCTCTAGGAACCAAAGGCTGTGGCAGCTTCTAATCTCATATAAAATCCCCCAGGTTAAGGTCAGCTTGACAAAGCCGTGCTGGGATAGTTAGTTTGGGGATTGCCCTGCTCTGAGCAGGGTTGGACTAGATGACCTCCTGAAGATCCCTTCCAAGCCTATTATTCTATGAATTCTAATGATGTGGGTGCTGAGCTCCGGGTGCAGGGGGGAGCCTGGGGTAAAGGGGCGGGCCTGTGGGGGGGTTGGCATAAGGGCAGGAAGTCCCCGCCTCAGGGCACAGGGAGGGGACCCGAGTGGTGGTGGGGACGGGAAGGAAAATGGGGGGTTTGCGATTCGTGGCTATCGGGGTTTCAACTCAGCGTTGTGATAGGGTCGGGGGAGTCAAGGAGACAGGGAGCAGGGGTGGGGTCCCGGGGTGTGGTTTGGGTCGGGTCCTGGGGGATGGTGAAAGGGCAAGGAAGAGGATGGGTCCAGTATCCGAGGGAGGCTGGGCAGGTCAGGGGGCAGGAACGGGAGGGGTTGGATAGGTTTGCTCCTTCCATCTCTGTATAGATCTCAGGTAAAGGTGTCACACTGCATTTGATAATTGGTGGCAGATGCTAGCACTGTGGACACCTAAAATTCCCATGAGTTCAAATTATCTGTACAAGGAAAACACATGATTAGGCACCTACAGAGCTTGGGGCAAGCTTGGATGTGCGTTTATGATCCTCAGTGGGGCCTGATTCTTGAGATTAGAGACTTGACTAATATCTGATTGTTAAGAAAGGGCTAGATATAGGTCTAGATAATGAGTCAGGACAACCTTGACAAGTAGGTCATAATGCCTCTATAAAACCATTAGTACATTCCCAACATTCTTGCAAGTAGTTGTGTGCAGATCTGGATGCCCTCAACTTGAAAAAGATTATATTGAATCTGGAAAATGTACAGAAAGGGCAACAAAAAGATCAGATTTGGTACAGATAATAGCTTCCATATGAGAACAGATAATAGATGACTTTCAGCTTGAAAAGAGAGAAATTAAGTGGGGGGGGGGATGATGATAGAGCTCTATAAAATCACCTGAGCACCTAAGTCACTTTGTGAATCTAGCTCTGTAGACTCTTGCCAGGAAAACAATGTGTTACTTCAGGGGCAGATCCATGGCCGCCTATGTTCTTGAACATAGTTTGATGCTCTCACTGCAGTTTTGAGAAAAGAACCAGTATGGTATTTCTTTATGGATTTTTATTAATAGAATAAACAAGCAAATGTAAATGTAACCCCTTTAGGGTTTAGAAAGCATGGCCCCTTTAAATCTTTTTCCTAGGGGTGATGGGGAGAGTGAGAAAAAAGGAGAGAAACTCCAGGGGGTGGGGCTGGAGCTCCAGGGGAGAGGGGCAGGGCCTCCCAGAGGATTCAGGGGGCCTGGGGCAAAGCAATTTAGGGGGCCCCTTCCATAAAAAAAATTGCAATACTATACAATACTATATTCTTATGGGGGAAGCAGAGGTGGGGCTATGGAAGGTTTGGGGCTCTTGATTGTGTCCCAAATGAAAATCAGTTGGCAAGAGCAAACAAGACAAATGCCCAGGTTTGCCAAAAAGAGGCTTGGGAGGCTGAGTAGTGGGGCTCGGGACAGGCCCACATGGGGGTGCTCAGGCCAGCTCCACGTGGGGGGTAGGGGGAAGATTACTGAATTGGGCCAGCTCTGCAGGAGCAGGAGAGGAGTTTGGGTGAGCAACTTGGGCCAGCTCCACCTGATGGGGAGGGAGTCTTGGACCAGCTCTACATGGTGTGGGAAGGAGCTCAGGTCAGCTCCGTGCAGGGAGATATTGTCACCCTACCACAGACTGGCTTCAGCTTCTGGCCCGGTCAGGGGTGGGACCTCAGGGGGAAGTGGAGGAGCAGGCGCAGGGCCACAGTTCTGGTGCCAATGGCCTTCCCACCCCTACACAGGGTCCAGTGCTCCTGCAGGGAACCCCAAATTGGCTGGGTAGGGTTAATAGGTGTCCAGTTTTTGACTGGAACACACAGTTGAAAAGGCACCCTGGTGGCTCTGGTTGGAACTGCTGACTGGGACATTAAAAGTTTGTTGAGTGGCACAATGGGGACCCGGGGCTAAGGCAGGGTCCCTACCTGCCCTGGCTCTGCATTGCTCCTGGAAGTAGCCACCAGGTCCTGTGGTCCCTAAGCACCTTCAACCCCAGGTCCACCCTAGAGCCCACACCGCCAGCCAGAGTCCACATCCCCTCCTGCACTCTGAAGCCCTCGGCCCCAGCCTGGAGCTCCCTCCTGCACCCCAAATCCCTCATCTCTGGCCCCACCCCAGAGCCCACACCCCTAGCCCAGATCCCTCACTCCCTCCTGCACTCCAACCCTCTGCCCCAGCCTGGTGAAAGTGAGTGAGGGTGGGGGAGAGTGAGTGATGGAAGGAGGGGGGGATGGAATGAGTGAAGATGGGACCTTGGAGAAGGAGTGGAGCATGGGAGGGGCAGAGGGCCTACCAGAAAGAATGGGAAATTCAGAGGAAATAAGGTTATATATGAGAACAAGGAAGAAAATGAAAGAAAAAAAACCCATCGGGACATGAATAACAAAACCTCTTAGCGATCAATTTCTTCCTGTTTAGAACAACTCAGTAAATGCTCCTTCTTAATTACGTTTTCTGTTTAAAGCGAAATGCCGCTGGGATTCGCTCTCCAAAATTTCATGCACGCAGAGGAAGTGCAGATTGTGCAGTCAAGTTGCACTACACAGGAACCCTCACCTTCCAGTTTTTATTCCAGCGCATTAAGATCACAAACACACTAAAATAACCAGTATCCTCAGTTCTCCTTTAGAATCTGCCCTGGGGCTGTGGTCTTTTCCTGCAGACTGGTACTGTCCTGTTGACTCCTTTCTCCCTACAAACACAAAAGGGAACTGAAGACCAAACCTAACAGAGCGCAAAAGGAGGGACTTTAACTGTGTGCTGGGGGAAGGAAGGGCTTGACAGAGTACGTAGATTCAGAAGGTGTGTAGTGGCTTCTGGGTTTTGTTTCAATTTACATTTAATGAAGTTTTAATAACTTAAACCTTAAAGTTTAAATACCCTCTGGTCTCCCCCTACTGTACAGTCAGTGCAGAGACAAGGCTGAATTTTCTCAGCTTATTCTCCATGCTATTTCAAACCTAATTTTCATTCAAACCTTGGTTTTGGTCATTTCCCACAGAGCATAAAGTACAGAAGTTCTAAAACTGTTCTCCCAGGTAACACTGTTTTGAGCAGCACATAATGTCCTGATTGCCCCCCACTAGCTGGAATGTGCCTAGTCTTACACACAAAAAACGCGGCACTGCCTTCAAAACAAGCTAACCCATTCAAGGGAAGGGTGGGTGTGTTTTATACAATCTCATATTGTTTCGTAATAAGTAAACACAATATATATAGTTATATTGATGAAAGCATAGTTTTCCAATGGCCTCCCTGCCAAGTGGAGCCTTTCCCATTGTCGCTTCGCGGCTGGAACCTGCTCATTGCCACATTTAGCAACAAACATGCAGTGAGTGTGACGCAGCCTGCTTTTCATGTGGCAGTAGCATACATCATATTTACATGTTGCTGCCAGTCCAGACAAGGTCTAGGAATGAAATTCGCAGGAACCAGCAACCTTGAGTGGGTGCAAGGAAGAACCTCACAAACCTGGGTGGCCAGGCCAAACAATACCCCAGTCAGAAGGACCCCTCCAACTGACAACATTGTCACAAAGATGTTTGTAAGCAGCCCCTGACGCCTCCCTCAGCTCCCAGGAGCCAAAACCAGCAGCTCCACCGGCAGGCCCCTAGCTTCATGTTATTGGTAGAACGGGGGATGGATGAAGCCGTAACTGGACAACCGCAGCCGCTGGCTCTGCCAGGCAGGCACCATGCGGATGGGGCTTCCCTGCACTCCCACCGGTCGAGCCTGCCAGACGAACGTATCGTGGTGTCACACAGCCTAGCCAGCTTCAGCACCTGTCAGCCGTCTCTCAAGACTCTCCTGGGTGGTGCCAGACAAGCTGGGCAGGGCCCAGCCCCATGCATAGCACCGCGCACTCACAGTACATGATGAGCATGGCCATCCAGCCCTGGTGCCGCTGACGAGCAGGCGAGCCACCCAACCACGACCTCGCCTAAACATCAAGCACATCAACTTTGCATCCAGGACTTCTGAGCCCCGTCGCTGCAAGCAGATCCAAGCACTTCCTGCAGATCAGGAGGAATGCTAAGCACCAGGGCGAGGCAGTGGTGGTGCACTGGCATGCTGGGATTTGGCAGGAAACCATGCTGGCCTGTTAACTCTTGTGAAGCCCGGAAACTCATGATGGGGTCAACAGCCATCCAATCCGTAGAATCGGCCCAGAGCCATAAGGCATGAACGCAGGAGAAAGTCATGATCCAGTTCACCAAAGCCACAAATAGCCGCAAGCTGGAGCCCCCCACTCCCTGCGTGGGGGGCGGAGAGGGCAGAGGGCCGGGGCTGCTCAGCTACACAGACACCTGCCAGGAAGCCCTCCGGGCCTGTGGCCTGGGCATATTCCGGACGTCATGGAGGAGACCTTCCAACTCCTCTCAGCAGGGAGTGTGGTTGTGAGGGGAGCAGCAGCACTGTATTACGCTAGCCACACAGGCCTAGGGTAGGTGTGCAAATTTACAGGGGCGGCAATTGGCTCATGACCCCTCCCAACTGCCCTTCCCAAATCCTCTTGCCCGCTTCCTCCCAGGCGCGCCGTGCTTCCTCTTTCCACCTCTCCCGGCCTCTGCGACGAAAGCGCTGGGGAGAGCGAAGAAGCGAGTAGGGCAACGCTTGAGGAAGCCAGAACAGAAGTGAGTTGGGGCCCACGGGCGAGGGAGTAACCGGGGGGCCGGGACCACTCCCACCCAGCTCACCTCCGCCTACCGCTGCATCTCCGACGCGATACAGCACTCCCCTTCCCCTCCCTCCAGTGCTTACGCAGGGGAGCAGTAGGTGAGCTGGCAGGGGGTGCGCAATTTTTTTGACGGCCTAGGGGGCACCAATATTTTGTTAATTCGACCTGGAGCAGGGGCTGGGGCTCAGAACCTGGGGCAGACCCCATCTTGGCAGCGGTCTACATGCACTGAGGCAGGGTTGCCCCTAGCCCCTTACTCGCGCAGAGGGCTAGCTCTGAATCCAGGGGGGGCAAGGGCAGCGACCTGGAAGGGGTAGCCTCCGAGGCAGTGTCTCCTCCAGACCCTGTGATCCTTGCCTGGGAGAGCCAGGCCCTAGGTGGAGTGGGACTTTGCCCTGCATGGAGGCTTGGCATTCCTGAGGGTGTGTGTGCCTGGAAGCCAAACAGCTGTGCAGTACTCCTCTATCAGTGTTATAGAGAGGTGAACATTATGGAGTTACCCTGTATAAGCTTAAACAGGGTACAATGGATTGGTTTGGGACTAGGTAACCTGGGTGTTGGAGACAGGAGCACTTCTTAAGCTGTTTTCAAGTTAAGCCTGCGCGTTAGGGAAGGAGTAGGTTAACCTGGGTCTGCCTCTGTAGCAGGCTTAGCGTGTCTGGCTCAAATCAGGCAGCTCAGCTGGAAGTCCTAAGTGGCAGGGAAATGGTCAGAGGTATTCAAAGCACAATCAGGCGGCAGTCCCAAAGTGGGATTTCTGTGATCTATACCTACTCACGTGCCAAGTTCTTGGGAACGTTTCTTATATAGCGTACCTATTACCCCCTCCCACCCCTGTTCTGTTTATTCCCGTTGCTATTGGTCACCTACGTGCAGGGGCATGGCAGGCCTAGAGAAGGGGCGAGGCAAAGGGTGTTACACTTTTGTGTGATTAGAAATTTGGCAAGTATACTGGACCCTGGGCAACAGGGCTGTAATTAGCCACTAACTGGTGACACGAGAAAAGGGACAGTGGTGAGAGGTAGGGGGATAGGGTGGGGAAAGAAGGGAGGGGTAGAGCAGGGATAGAGTTTCCCATGGCAATTTCTGACTGCACAAACACTGGAACACCTCAGCCCCCTCCTTCCCCATGGACTGCTCCCCACTCACTATATTCCCCTCCTTCGTTGGCTCACTCGCCCG
>NC_133779.1:55640989-55646819 GCF_003597395.2 Chelonoidis abingdonii | reverse complement strand
TATCACATCTGTTATTTAACTATCCTCAGGTACTTTCAAGAGGCATTAATATTAATAGCATAGGAGGGGGTGTATTGCAGTAAGGTACAGGTTACATTATTAGTCACTGGAATAATTTCTATGCAGGTGAAATTTTCTGTGGCAGAACAAACTCTTTGGGTATTCATTTGATTACTCACTAATTGGGTGACCAAATAACAATAAGAGCCTCTTTCATGTAACACATTGCAAACTCCTGGAACAGCCATCATATCTACTTCACTCTGGAACCCATCAATTTCAATTACAGATTCTTGGGGTTCATTTGTAGTGATATCATATACTTTTAGCTCCTCTAACCAGTCTTTTCCCATTCAATTGTTTGCTTATATGGGACATCCTGAACTTTAAAAATATTTTTTTCTTTCTTTTTTTCCCAAACAATCTTTAAATAAATCACTAAAGTGTGAAGGCATTGGCCATTGGTTTTATCAAATATATGGAATTGTCTGTATGTGGATGTATTACAGGGGTAATAGTGTAATGGAGGAGATGGTAGGGGCAGTGGAAACAAGGTGCCTTTGGTACTTATCATTTAAAATCCAATTAGAGAGGGCAATATATGCTGAAGGATTTATCCAAACCTCAAGGCGCAGCCTGTAGAATAAACCCCAACATCCAATCAATACCACATTCCCAAGCATGGGTCCCACAATTTTTTTCCTGCCAGTGTATAAATCTTAGTTTCTTCACCAGGATCAGTTCTTAATGTCTTTTATAGTCAGGAATTCCTGGACTTTGGCAATTTCAGTGGAGCGAATGTTCCTTCTTCTTTCCTGAAGCAATCATGGTTCAGCATCATACATGAGAGAGGTTACCAGCACATTACTCTGTAATGGTTTTGCTTCTTCTAGAAAAATCCAAAGGCACAGTAGGTCTGTCAGTGGTCAAGGGAGGTTGCTAGCACTTCACCTTGTCCTTTTTCCCTCCTGTCCAGAAGGCACAGCAGAGCTAGAAGGAGAAATAGGCCAATCATCAGTAGGAAAACCCTGCCGAGGTGGAGGGATCTTTTTGCAGTGAGAAGCATGCATCCAGGCAGGTAGTCCTTGGCACTTCACGACGGTGTTGGTGGTTAACACAACTTGAAAAGGGCCCTTCCAGTGTGGAGCCAGAGCAGTCTTTCGCTGATGGATCTTTACATAGATGCAGTCTCCCAGTTCCAAGGAGTGGTAGAGCTGCTAGGGTCTTTGATCAGAGGGGTAGCCGTGTTAGTCTGGATCTGTAAAAGCAGCAGAGAATCCTGTGGCACCTTATAGACTAACAGACGTTTTGGAGCGTGAGCTTTCGTGGGTGAATACCCACTTCGTCAGACGCAGGTAGTGGAAAATTTCCAGGGGTAGGTATATATATGCTAGCAAGCAAGCTAGAGATAACGAGGTTAGTTCAGTCAGGGAGGATGGGCCCTGTTCTAGCAGTAGAGGTGTGAAAACCAAGGGAGGAGAAACTGGTTCTGTAATTGGCAAGCCATTCACAGTCTTTGTTTAGTCCAGAGCTGATGGTGTCAAATTTGCAAATGAACTGAAGCTCAGCAGTTTCTCTTTGAAGTCTGGTCCTGAAGTTTTTTTGCTGCAGGATGGCCACCTTAAGGTCTGCTATAGTGTGGCCAGGGAGGTTGAAGTGCTCTCCTACAGGTTTTTGTATATTGCCATTCCTGATATCTGATTTGTGTCCATTTATCCTTTTCCGTAGTGACTGTCCAGTTTGGCCGATGTACATAGCAGAGGGGCATTGCTGGCATATGATGGCGTATATACATTGGTGGACGTGCAGGTGAATGAACCAGTGATGGTGTGGCTGATCTGTTAGGTCCTGTGATGGTGTCGCTGGTGTAGATATGTGGGCAGAGTTGGCATCGAGGTTTGTTGCATGGATTGGTTCCTGAGGTAGAGTTACTATGGTACGGTGTGCAGTTGCTGGTGAGAATACGTTTCAGGTTGGCGGGTTGTCTGTGGGCAAGGATTGGCCTGCCACCCAAGACCTGTGAAAGTTTGGGATCATTGTCCAGGATGGGTTGTAGATCCTGATGATGCGTTGAGGGGTTTTAGCTGGGGGCTGTATGTGATGGCCAGTGGAGTCCTGTTGGTTCTTTCTTGGGTTTGTCTTGCAGTAGGAGGCTTCTGGGTACACGTCTGGCTCTGTTGATCTGTTTCCTAATTTCCTCGTGCGGGTATTATAGTTTTGAGAATGCTTGGTGGAGATTTTGTAGGTGTTGGTCTCTGTCTGAGGGTTAGAGCAGATGCGGTTGTATCTCAGTGCTTGGCTGTAGACAATGGATCGTGTGATGTGCCCGGGATGGAAGCTGGAGGCATGAAGGTAGGCATAGCGGTCGTAGGTTTTCGATATAGGGTGGTGTTAATGTGACCATCACTTATTTGCACCGTGGTGTCTAGAAAGTGGACCTCCTGTGTAGATTGGTCCAGGCTGAGGTTGATGGTGGGTGGAAGTTGTTGAAATCGTGGTGGAATTTTTCTAGAGTCTCCTTCCATGGGTCCAGATGATGAAGATGTCATCAATGTAGCGTAGGTAGAGAAGGGGCGTGAGTGGACGAGAGCTGAGGAAGCGTTGTTCCAGGTCAGCCATAAAAATATTGGCGTATTGTGGGGCCATGCGGGTGCCCAAAGCAGTGCCACTGATCTGGAGATATATATTGTCATCAAACTTGAAATAGTTGTGTGTGAGTATAAAGGCACAGCAGCTCAGCAGCCAGTTGTGCTGTGGCATCAGTCAGGGATACTGTTCCTGACAGCTTGTATTCCATCAATGTGTAGGATGTTTGTGTAAGAGCCTCTACAATTTCTCAAGCTTCCCTTGGACACTACGAATGGAAAGGAAGAGTGGGGACCTCATGCTGCAGCCTGTTGTGAATTGGAGAACTGCACTGTGAAGGTAGGGATACCATATTTTAACATTCAAAAAAATAGGAACACTCCACGGGGAGGGAGCGTAGCCCCCTGCCACCAGTCCACCTCCTCCCGACCTGCCCCCCACAAAAACCCCAACACATCAACCCTACCGTGCTCCCTGGTCCCTGACCATCCCCTGCCGGGACCCTGCCCCTACTGCTCCTAGGACCCCTCCCCTATCTAGCGCCACTGGCCTTGTCCCCTGGTTGATCGCCGCCCCTAACTGCCTCCTTGGGACCCCACCTCCTATCTCATGCCTCCCTTCCCTTGTCCCCAACTTCCCCCTTCTTGAGACCCCCCCAACTTCCATCTAGGACCTAAATTCCCACTACCTGTCCCCTGACAAACCCTGGGACCTCCCATGCTATCCAACCACTGCCTGTCCCCTGATGCCCCCCTGAACCTTGCCCCATTCAAACTCCTCCCTGCTCCTGTCCCTTGATTGCCCCCCCCGGACCCCCCTACTGCTTCTCCAACCCCCCAGCCCCTTACCATGCCACTCAGACCAGTCAGGCGTGTCTGGCGCAGCGCAGCAGCACCAGACATGCTTGCCTGCATAAATGCTGCGTGCTCCCTCATGGAGCCACGGCTCCATCCCCCACCCCAGCACCTGCCCCCCCACCTTCCAGGTTGAATACCTCAACATCCAGCGAGTGTTCAAGCTCAGTTTGGCAGCTGTTACTTCATTTCTCCCAAAATCAAATAACTGATATTTGCTGTGAAATATATACTGTAATTTGCTGTAGAAAAAAGTAGGATAAAATTGAGCAAGTGGTTATTAGGACTGGGAATTGCTATTTTTCAACAGCTAATTGGCCTTTTTTGGTTTGTTTGTTTGTTTAAAGAGGAGACAGTGATATTACATTGGCACATTCCCAATAAGAAAGAAAGAGTTGGAACAAAAGAATAATAAGGACACCTCAACTTTTCCTCATTTATGGTAGGACAGTCTTATAATCATGCATATCCAGATATCCTCCAATCAACACAAGCTGCGAAAATTGTTCCCAACTTTACTGCAAGTTCTGTAAGGCATAAGTGGGAACCAAGTCCTGTCGTGTGTTTCTGTGCACATCCAAAATTGTCTAGCTGAATGAACACCTGCCCTGGGGAGCGAGTTACCCAAGTGACCCCAGGGGTGCGGTGGAGAGGAGGGTGCAGAGTGGCGGATGAGGGAGGAGCCAATGGGCTGAGGCAGCAGGAGGTGTGGGTGGGGGGCAATGGTGGGGGGTGAGGGGGGAGCCCAGAGCTGGGAGTGGCAGGGGGTGTGGGTGCAGGGAAGAGAGGATAGGCAGGGCTGGGGCAGCAGGGGGGGGGCGTGCGGCGTAAATAGTCAGGGCTGGGACGGGGGGGCAGCCAAAAAATTTTTTTGCTTGGGGCGGCAAAAAACCTAGAGCCGGCCCTGGTCTTTGGGTAGCACTTCTATACCTATGAGAAAAGAAACCTAACACATTTCATTAATGCCTGGCAGTGTTTTGGAGATTTTACAGCTGTTTGGGCACATTCAAGCCCCTCCCTCCTTATTTTGGTTATCAGCCAAGTCTTAGCTGTGAGCAGTGTCCTTGAATGGGTTCAGTATCATATATTTGGACAGAGCTTGCTAGCTATTTTTTTCCCAGTTAATTCATTCTGTTATTTTTCCTTCTCCCCTTCTTGGCTTCTTTTAGCCTACAAAGAAAACTTCCACTCTTCACTCATGCATCTTTTCCCAACCATGAACACATACACATTGCCATTATACAGTATGTTAGTCTTATTATTCAATGTATGCCACATATACCCGTCCAGTAAAATAACTTTATTACAGAGCTTTGGAGTAACAAGCGAGGACAAGCACACCCACTTTTGAGGAATCCACTCAGTACAACCTCTGGTGTCCAATAGCTTCCCTTCCTCCTCAGCACCCTGGCTAGAAATCTGAGGTAGCCAGAAGGATCCCATATGCAATATGGGGAGTGGGTTAACTTTTCATGTCCTTGCTTCCAAAAACTGTTGGTATGCAAATTTAACAACATTTTTTCAATTAAAAGATCTGGCCAATGAAGTTTCTTTTTCTTACTTAAGCAAATGTATTAGACTTTAGTATATCAGATTTTCCTGATTTATCCAAACACTTTGTATTTCAAGTTGAATAAAACAAGTATCTGCATTTTAATTTAACCCTTCTGTTTGATTTTAAACTAGACTATCCTATGAAAATATTAAACACAACAATTCTGGCCACGAGGCAAACATCACAAGACAGGACATAGAACACAGGACATAGTTCCTATTGTGCCAGTAAATGCATGGTATGTTGAATACTGTTCAGCTAGCATCAGTTTTCTCTGATTATCTGAAAGATAAAAGAACAGAGCTCTACCCCTTCTGGGCACTCTGTCATTGCTTAAAATATACAAATACCCTTGTTGATTTCAGGCAAAATAGAGGAATTACCCCATATTGTCTTGTATTTGTTTCATAGGCAGCCCAGGTTTCAGTGGTTTCTACCTTATCAGTTAGATAATTTGCATTAATAGAGATGCTTTCTGGTTTGCTTCTGGATCCAAAGCTATCCACAACTTAAAGATTCTTACTTAAAAAGGGACACAATTTACTTTACAAGAATTTTGATTGCCTTTTACTTCTAACTCCAGCTTTCGAACACACAGTGATCTGAAAGAAAACATCACTACTTATTGTAGCCCCTCAGAACCTATTACATAGCACTGTATACATTTCTTTAGCTGATTTGACTAAATTGTTCATAGCCAAATGATTGCAATCAAATAATTTCTTTGCCTGGATTTATTTACAAAACATTTCAAAGACAGCAAGAACTTTCCTCTTCAGCATTTTTACAAAGTTCAACTGCTGTTCCCTCCAGCAACTACAGAGTTAACTTCTCA
>NC_133779.1:55631888-55639531 GCF_003597395.2 Chelonoidis abingdonii | reverse complement strand
CTGAGCAGGGTCCCTCCTGCCTGGCCACCAGACCACCTGCTGGAGCTGCTGGGGAGCTGCTGGAGCCCCAAGGAGGAGAAGAAGAGGACCAGCTGCTGCTGGGGGAACGCACAGAGGCTCTGAAGACCACAGTGGAGGGGGCGCTTAAGCACTGAGTAATTTTTGAACTGTGCTCTTGTGGTGGGGATCTGGACTGTGTTTGTGGGGACACTGGGGGTGTGGCATGGAGCCTGCCCCCTGGTCCATCTGTGTCCCCCTCTGCGCCCACCACCACCACTGCTGCCCCCTCCACCGCCCACACTGGCTGTTTACTATCTGCCTCAAGCTCCTGCCTCTGGGACTGCGCTGCTCGCCTGCTAGCCATGCCTGTTTCCACCATTTGGGCCTGCAGCAGCAGCTAGCTGAACATTGACTTTTTGTGCAAACGCTTGTGGGCACACCTCCCCTTGAACTAACCCCCTTCCCCTTTGCTATAGGTTCCCCAGCTTTACCCCTTGCTGCCTACCCCATTTATCCCTGCAGCCTTTGTCCCTCCCTAGCCCCAGCTTCAGCTTGTTTGTCTACCCTGCCTGTTTCCCTCTGCAATCTTGATTGTCCCACCCCAGCCCTGAAGTTTGCCCCTTGTTTCCTCTGCCCCACTTCCAGCCTGGCTGTTTCCCCTACCCTCACAGTCACTCAGCCCTGATTAACCCCTCTCCTTGTGCACCCATGCCCCCTCCTGTGCACTTGTACCCTTCCCCTGTTTGAGTTTGCCGTAGTTCACTGCACACCCCTTCCAATGTTGTTGTATCCCCCGATCCCCTAGTGCAGCTAGAGGAGCCAGATTTCCACCTCGAGTCGGTGACTGACATCCCCCCAAGTCCTTGATAGCCCTCCCTGCTCTTTTAGACCTCTCCTTCTGGTGCCCTCCTCCCCTGCTTGCAGCCTAGCGGGGAGGAGTGGTTGCCTCCCTTCCCTACCCCTCCTTCGCTGTTTGTCCCCCTCCCGCTCTCATTATGGCAGGGGACACAGTGGGAGAGACCCCCTCAAACAGACCCTGTCACCCATCCTCCGCCTATCCCCGCGTCCACTTCCCTAACCTCTACCTCAACCGCCACTGCCAAACTGCCTGCCACCACGCCCGCTGGGGCACTGGCGTGGCGAGTACTGGGGAGACCTCTGCTGCTGCCACGTTCTTCGCCCCTTCCAATTCTGGTGGAGTCCCCCCAGCCGGCAGGAAAGGTCAGGGAAAGAAGGGTAGGGGCCCCGGTAAAAGGACCAGACCCTCCATGGCAGGAGCTGCCCCCACTGCTCCTCCCCACTGCTCCTTCCACCAGCTCTGTGGGTGCCCCTCCCCTGGCCCCCAGGGCATACACCCAGGTGGTGGCAGCCCCCCTACCTGCCGCAACGTCATCTCCCCCAATCACCGCCTCCGCTACCATCTATAGTGGCCGGGGCCCCTTTCCCACCTTGACCAGGAAACATGGTGTCTGTTGATCCTGGTGCCTGTCTTGCCCCATGTGGAGACCTACGTGCGGGCATTGGCGAGGGTGATGGGGCTCACAGCCATTGTGGCAGCCTCCAAAATGTACGGAAAGGTCATCTTCTTCCTAGCTTCAGAGGCCGCTGCTTAGGAGGCAGTGCAGAAGGGCCTGGTGGCAGGGAGAGTGTTCGTCCCCCTGGAGCCATTAGAAGACCTGGGTGTCCGGTTAGTCCTGACCTCCGTCCCTCTCTTCCTGCCCGATGCCATCCTGCTGCCTGCCCTTTCTACCCTGGGGCGACCAATCTCTGTCATCAGCCCTCTCCTGCTGGGCTGCAAAGACCCGCCCTCCGTCACGTCCTCTTGTTCTGCTGGCAAGTGCAGCTTCAACTGCCGCTAGCGGCGCGTGATGGTGAAGTGCTCCAGGGGTCCTTCCTGACTGCCTGGTGCCCGGAGCTGTCCCTCCTCCTTCCCAGCCTACCACTGCTCCCACTCGGGCTCAAGGGGTACTGCCCCCAGCAAGCCCAGCCGAGTGGGAGAGCCTCGCCTCCACTGCCTGCGATCTGGTGGGGCCTGGGAAGGAGGGTGCGGCGGGCATACCACTGGGCATGGGAAAGGGCCTGCCCCAGAAAGAATCCTCTCTTTCTCATGCTGCCCCACCGTTGCCTCCCCGAGTCCCCAAGCCATTGCCCTTGCTCCCTGACCTGACCCCTGTTAACCAGCCCCCAGATGATGCCATGGAGGGCTGGACCCTAGTACAGGAGAAGCAGGGCAAGCGGAAGGTTCGAGCTCTGCTCCTTTCCACCGATGTGGAAGCCCCCTGGAAGACCAGAAAGGGGGGCACCGATCCCGAGGCTTCCGCTTTGCCCTCTAGCACTTCCCATTTAATGGTGCCAGTTGGGGAAGACATGGCAGCATCAGGGGTAGCACCATCCCTCCCCTCGTGTCCCTCCCATCAGAGGCTCCTGATGGAGCCCCTCATGCCCCCTTCATAGTTTAGAACCCAGCGAGCCCTGAAGCGAGCATTGCTTCAGGTCCTGGCAGAGTGAACCCCGGGTGGTGGAAGGTGATCTCCCCTCTATCTATGAGGAAATCGAGGCCCTAGGTCTGACTCTGGTCACCCTGGGGGAGGATGACCCTCTGCCACTGGGCCTAGATATAGGCGTCCTCACTCCAGCCCCCCTTTCCCCATCCTCCATCCCCCTAACTGCTGCTTCTGCTCCCACCTCTGAGGGTCCCCAGGGCTTAACCATCTGCCCGGCCACAGGTGGCACCCTGCTGATAGCTGCCGAGCCTACACAGGTGACGGCTGGTGCCACGTGGCCAGGACCTGATTTCCATGGGGTACACCTCTTAGGTGTGGGGCAACCGACCTCCTTCCTGGGCAGGGACCCCACTGAAGATTGTCCATCTCCCGAAGCCATGGCTGCCACACCAGCCATGGAATGTGAGCCCGGCATCATTGAGGGTCCCCTTCCCACCCCCCAGATCCCTGAGCTGACCCAAGAGGGGCCACCTTCCAGTGGCCCAACTCATGGGGCTCCCAGATCCTGCCTCTGTCCCCCTTCCACTCTGCTGCCTGGGGAAATTTTTTTTTTTTTTTTTTTTCCCCTTTTGGTCCCTGCCCCTACCCTTGATCCTATCCTGACTCTACTCGTTGATCCCTGCCCTGCCTGATGCCAACCCCATCCTTAATCCCCCCACCTCCTGTGTTGCCCATTGCCATCCCTGGGCTGCACTCCTTCATATTCCCAGAGGATGACCACCAGGGAAGCGGCCTTTGATTTCCCTATCCGACCCACCAGGGGCTGTTCTTCCCTCAGTTGCCCCCTATTGAGCTGGGTTTGAGGATCGCCCTCGTCATCAGGCCTCGGGTGCCACGTTGGGAGTTCTGGTCTTGCCTGGCCCATTCTCGGTGGGCCATGGGGCTGTGTCAGAGCCTCCTCTGGAGGATAGCCAGCCCCCATGCGCTGTTGAGAAGAGCTGCAGGTGTTCCTTGAAGGATGTTCGTGGCTCCCGGCAACAAGGTGCAGCTTGCTTTCCAGCGGATGGGGGGATTTTCATCAAATCCTCCAGGCCGTGAGGGCCCTCATGGGGGAGGGTAAAAGGACGGGGGGAAGCAGGCCGCCGCGGCCTACAGCAGGTCTTCCTCTCCATGACTCACATTACTACCTATGGGGTAGTCATGGTTTGCTGTGACGGTCGCCTGATGGAGGTCCTGGCGACTCTGCTTGGCGAGGATTCCCCCCAGCCCTCCTCATTGTACCTTTCATCTTTGCAAAAATTGAACACCCAGGGCTTCCAGGAGCCAAGTGCTCTCCCTTTTGGGGTGCTCTGTGGTTTTCTGCAGGAGACCCATACAGATCCGGCCACTGAAAGCTAGCTGGTTGGCGTGGACATTGAAGGGGGACAGGGTCTACTCAGCCAACCCTTCTCAGTTCGCATGGCTGGCAGTGGCACTCCTGTTCTCCCCAACCTACGGCCCCAAGGTGCTGTGGGGGTCGGCGAGGCCTGTGCTGGGCTGCCTGCATCACCTGTGGGTCCACATGGAGGGCCTTGTGGTCTATTCTCGTTCACATTTACACCTCAACCATCGGCCCGGAGAGGTTGCATTTTTGATCAGCAGGCTGTCCCCCTTCCTCGGCTTCTTGGATCCTCGTGGTGCCAGTCCTGGGCGGGGACTTAAGGACCACCCTCAAGGGAACGGAGACCCGCTCGCGGACCGAGCAGTGCAGCCACCGTGGACATCCTCCGGAGGTGTTGAACATTCACTCCCTTGGTGGAGTCTGGCGTGACCACCACCTGGATAACATTTCTTCAACATTCATCTTCGTCCGGGTGGAGGCCCATCGATCACACCACTCCCAGTCTGACGTATTTACATGTCACGCTTCCACCTTTCATGGCCCACTCCTTCCAGCATTCAGCTGGCCCGTTTCGATCATCATCTGCCACCGTGATGGCCTATTTCTCTGCGCGGATGAGGCTGGGGTGGCTATTTGGCACTTCAATAACGTTTGTTGTTTAGAATGTGGCTTGTGCATCCTTCTGGAGTTCTGGCTGGCCCTGGCCGAGGGCAGAGGTGCGCTTTCCCTTGGATGCGGGCTGTGGTGGGACCAGGGAAGTGTGAACGCCCGGCTCTTCTCCGCGACTGGGATTGGTCCTACTTTGAGCAGGGGGTTGACTAGAGAACCTCCTGAGGTCTCTTCCAACCCTGATATTGTGTATGATATTCTTATGTGACTACACCCCAGGGCACAGCCAACGGAGGAATGCAGACAATAGACAGTTGGAATGGAGGTCTTATAGTTGGGAGGCGTCTGGCCCCCAGGCCTGAGGATCCATCCCTCTTGCGGAGAGTGCTAGGAGAAGCAGGAGAAGCTCGGGCTCTCGAAGATCATTGGGCCAGATGCCTTTTGTTTGATCCCGCATTCCAACTCCTTCGGGAGATGGATTGTGGCTCTCTCACTTCTTCTATGCTGGAGAAAAAGAGGGGGGCTAAGAAGCACATCACCGCCTCTTGGTGGAGGACGGCACCCCCTCACAGATCTTGCAAGAGATATGCAGAGGTCCAGGGCCTTCTTATGCAAATCTTTCTCCTGGAGCCTACCAATCTGTAACACTTGCAGAGGCTCATAACACTTGCAGACTCCTGATGGTCAGTGTGGGCAACTGTGACCTCTAGAGCTACCTCTCAATCTGGCCAAGTTCTCGGAAGCCCTCCGTCGCATGCCCACCAATAAATCTCTGGGGCATGGACAGGCTGACCGTGGAGTTCTATCGCAGATGTTCTGGGACATCCTTGGCCCATGACCTTGTCACCGTTTGGGCGAGTCCTTGCAGAGCGGGTCCTCTCTCTTTCGTGCAGGCGAGCCATGCTCGCCTTACTGCTGAAGAAGGGGGCCTCCCGCAAACCTGGGGAAGGATGCTCAATTGGGTTTGAGCATGCCTGCTAAAACCAGGTTGTGAGTTAAATCCTTGAGAGGGCCTTTAGGGAACTGGGGTAAAAAATCTGTCTGGGGATTGGCCTGCTTGAGCAGGCGGGTTGGACTAGATGACCTCCTGCAGATCCTTTCAACTCTGATATTCTATGATTCTATGAACCTACGGAATTGGCATCTGTCTTGCGCTCAGCATGGACTACAAGTCATAGCGAAGGCCATCTCACTGCGGCTTAGGTCCATTGCTGGCACACGTATCTGGTCCGGATCTCTTGGAGGCTGGGATGTGGGGGATGTCTGTGTTCGCCCCTCCTGTCCCTGGATCAGTAGAAGGGTTCGACAGGTGGACATTGGGTATCTCCTGAGCAATCTGCGATGTTTTGGCTTCGGATTTCCACTTTTGTGGGTTTTTCCTCCAGGTGTGCATGCTTCCACAGAGTTCGGTCAGGCTCAACTGGACCCGACTGAGCAGCGTAAGCTTTGGGCGAGAAAGTGCGGCGGCGGTGCACCCCTCTCAGGCCAGCAGTAACATTCTGGAGATCAAACCCTCCTCTGTTCTCCTCCGCCAGAGACTGCGGGGTTTTGGTGCTCCGGAAGCCGGAGCTGCAGCTGGTCCTGTCGGCGTACACTGACTACATGCTCCTTGTCGTCCAGGAACCTGGGGACTTGGTGCGGGTGGAGGCTTGCCAGGCCACCTACTCGGCAGCCTCCTCTGCCTGAGTCAACTGGGTCAAGAGCTCTGGCCTGGTAGTCGGGGACGAGTGGCAGGTGAGCTCCCTCCCACCCGCGCTTCAGGCCATCTGGTGGAGTGCAGGTCCGCTGCACTGTCTCGACGTTTATCTCTCTGCCATGCACCTGTCTCTGCCAGAGAACTGGCACGGCTTAAAGGATAGGGTGAGGGAGCAGCTCCGGAAATGGACAGGACTACTCCGGTGCCTCTCCCTCCGAGGGAGGGCACTAGTGCTCAATCAACTTTTCCTGGCCATGCTCTGGTACCGGCTCAACACCCTAGTCCCGGCTCCAGATTTCCTGGCCAACCTCTGGAAGTCAGTTCTGGAGTTCTTTTGGCCAGGAGTGCACTGGGTGTCTACAGCAGTCCTCCACCTGCCCCTGGAAGAAGGAGGGCAGGGCCTGAAGTGCTAACACACTCAGGTCCATGTCTTCTGCCTCCAGGCCCTGCAGAGGCTCCTGTATGGTGCAGGTAGTCTGGCATGGTAAGTACTGGCACACGCCTTCCTGTTGCCACTTCCGAGGGCTCTGATACGACTGGCAGCTCCTTTATCTCCATCTGAGAGGTCTTCTGCAAGAGCTCTCCAGGCTTCCGGTCTTCTACTAAGACCTCCTCTGGACCAGGTCCATGGTGGCTGCTGTGGGGGCTGATCTCCTTGTAGAGCCCCTGGTACACAACCCCCAGCTCCATGTGCAAGTGGCAGAGTCCCCTGCGGTGCACCAGAGGTTAGTCCTGGCAGAAATCACCAGAGTTGGAGATTTCCTAGACTACAACCGGGGAGACTGGCTGGATTCCTTGATGCTCGCTCAGCGCATGGGACTATCCAGACCTCGTATTCCCCAGCATGTACTTCAGGAGGTGAAAGCTGCTTTGACACCTGCTGCTCGGGCCTACCTTGACTGGGTCCTGTGAGAGGACCCCCCCACCCTTTCACCGTTAGCCGACTGCACGCTTTGTAGCCGATTCGGTTCCAGACTGCGCCAAGAAACATCTGTACATGCTTGTGCTCCACAACCTTCACTTCCTCAGCCTTGCGTCCCACCCCTACACAAAGTGGTGGGACCTCCTGCCACCTCTCAAGGGTGAGGAGCCCCGGTGGGGCAGCCTATACTCCACTCTGGTTCCGAGGCCTGCTGTGGATATCAGTTTGCGGCTCCTTCACGGGGCCATGATCATGGGTGTGTACTTGGCGCAGTTCACCCCTATCTCAGACATCTGCCCCTTCTGCAGCATGATGTAAATCTGTCTTGTGGTTGTTACCCAGGAACACAACATGTTTAGTAACAAGTGTACAGTAAAATTTTGTAACATCGTCCACAGTGGTGAGACACACATTTGAACAGGCTAATAATACTTAGCAGATTATAACTTTTCCAATAATACCTTACAAGATGAGTTTTGTACAACGTTTATCAGAATTATGCATTACTGGTGGCAACATTAGCAGATGATCTCCTTTTTTATGTAGCATCACAGCCCCTTTCAGCAGCCTCCACATTTTAGAAGGATGAGT
>NC_133779.1:55623067-55631788 GCF_003597395.2 Chelonoidis abingdonii | reverse complement strand
ACTGAGTAATTTTTGAACTGTGCTCTTGTGGTGGGGATCTGGACTGTGTTTGTGGGGACACTGGGGGTGTGGCATGGAGCCTGCCCCCTGGTCCATCTGTGTCCCTCTTTGCCCCCACCACCACCACTGCTGCCCCCTCCACCGCCCACACTGGCTGTTTACTATCTGCCTCGAGCTCCTGCCTCTGGGACTGCGCTGCTCGCCTGGCTAGCCATGCCCGTTTCCACCATTTGGGCCTGCAGCAGCAGCTAGCTGAACATTGACTTTTCGTGCAAATGCTTGTGGGCGCACCTCCCCTTGAACTAACCCCCTTCCCTTTTGCTATAGGTCCCCCAGCTTTACCCCTTGCTGTCTACTCCATTTATCCCTGCAGCCTTTGTCCCTCCCTAGCCCCAGCTTCAGCTTGTTTGTCTGCCCCGCCTGTTTCCCTCTGCAATCTTGATTGTCCCACCCCAGCTCTGAAGTTTGCCCCTTGTTTCCTCTGCCCCACTTCCAGCCTGGCTGTTTCCCCTACCCTCACAGTCACTCAGCCCTGATTAACCCCTCCCCTTGTGCACCCATGCCCCCTCCTGTGCGCTTGTACCCTTCCCCTGTTTGAGTTTGCCGTAGTTCACTGCACACCCCCTCCAATGTTGTTGTATCCCCCGATCCCCTAGTGCAGCTAAAGGAGCCAGATTTCCACCTCGAGTCGGTGACTGACATCCCCCCAAGTCCTTGATAGCCCTCCCTGCTCATTTAGACCTCTCCTTCTGGTGCCCTCCTCCCCTGCTTGCAGCCTAGCGAGGAGGAGTGGTTGCCTCCCTTCCCTACCCCCCCTTCGCTGTTTGTCCCCCTCCCGCTCAGGGGACACAGTGGGAGAGACCCCCTCAAACAGACCCTGTCACCCCTCCTCCACCTATCCTCGCGTCCACTTCCCTAACCTCTACCTCAACCGCCACTGCCAAACTGCCTGCCACCACGCCCACTGGGGCACTGGCGTGGCGAGTACTGGGGAGACCTCTGCTGCTGCCACGTCCTTTGCCCCTTCCAATTCTGGTGGAGTCCCCCCAGCCGGCAGGAAAGGTCATGGAAAGAAGGGTAAGGGCCCCGGTAAAAGGACTAGACCCTTCATGGCAGGAGCTGCCCCCACTGCTCCTCCCCACTGCTCCTTCCACCAGCTCTGTGGGTGCCCCTTCCCTGGCCCCCAGGGCATACACCCAGGTGTGGCAGCCCCCCTACCTGCCGCAACGTCATCTCCCCCAATCACCGCCTCCGCTACCATCTATAGTGGCCGGGGCCCCTTTCCCACCTTGACCAGGAAACATGGTGTCTGTTGATCCTGGTGCCTGTCTTGCCCCATGTGGAGACCTATGTGCGGGCATTGGCGAGGGTGGTGGGGCCCACAGCCATCGTGGCAGCCTCCGAAATGTATGGAAAGATCATCTTCTTCCTAGCTTCGGAGGCCGCTGCTTAGGAGGCAGTGCAGAAGGGCCTGGTGGCAGGGAGAGTGTTCGTCCCCCTGGAGCCATTAGAAGACCTGGGTGTCCGGTTAGTTCTGACCTCCGTCTCTCTCTTCCTGCCCGATGCCACCCTGCTGCCTGCCCTTTCTACCCTGGGGCGACCAATCTCTGTCATCAGCCCTCTCCTGCTGGGCTGCAAAGACCCCGCCCTCCGTCACGTCCTCTTGTTCTGCTGGCAAGTGCAGCTTCAACTGCCGCTAGCGGTGCGTGATGGTGAAGTGCTCCAGGGGTCCTTCCTGGCTGCCCGGTGCCCGGAGCTGTCCCTCCTCCTTCCCAGCCTACCATTGCTCCCACTCAGGCTCAAGGGGTACTGCCCCCAGCAAGCCCAGCCGAGTGGGAGAGCCTCGCCTCGACTGCCTGCGATCTGGTGGGGCCTGTGGAGGAGGGTGCGGCGGGCATATCACTGGGCATGGGAAAGGGCCTGCCCCAGAAAGAATCCTCTCTTTCTCATGCTGCCCCACCATTGCCTCCCCGAGTCCCCAAGCCATTGCCCTTGCTCCCTGACCTGACCCCTGTTAACCAGCCCCCAGACGATGCCACGGAGGGCTGGACCTTAGTACAGGAGAAGCAGGGCAAGCGGAAGGCTCGAGCTCTGCTCCTTTCCACCGATGTGGAAGCCCCCTGGAAGACCAGAAAGGGGGGCACCGATCCCGAGGCTTCTGCTTTGCCTCTAGCATTTCCCATTTAATGGTGCCAGTTGGGGAAGACATGGCAGCATCAGGGGTAGCACCATCCCTCCCCTGGTGTCCCTCCCATCAGAGGCTCCTCATGGAGCCCCTCCTGCCCCCTTCATAGTTTAGAACCCAGCGAGCCCTGAAGCGAGCATTGCTTTGGGTCCTGGCAGAGTGAACCCCGGCGTGGTGGAAGGTGATCTCCCCTCTATCTATGAGGAAATTGAGGCCCTAGGTCTGACTCCGGTCACCCTGGGGGAGGATGACCCTCTGCCAGCGGGCCTAGATATAGGCGTCCTCACTCCGGCCCCCCTTTCCCCATCCTCCATCCCCCTAACTGCTGCTTCTGCTCCCACCTCCGAGGGTCCCCAGGGCTCTTCCATCTGCCCGGCCACAGGTGGCACCCTGCTGACAGCTGCCGAGCCTACGGAGGTGACGGCTGGTGCCACGTGGCCAGGACCTGATTTCCATGGGGTACACCTCTTAGGTGTGGGGCAACCGACCTCCTTCCTGGGCAGGGACCCCACTGAAGATTGTCCATCTCCCGAAGCCATGGCTGCCACACCAGCCATGGAATGTGAGCCCGGCATCATTGAGGGTCCCCTTCCCACCCCCCAGATCCCTGAGCTGACCCAAGAGGGGCCACCTTCCAGTGGCCCAACTCATGGGGCTCCGGATCCTGCCTCTGTCCCCCTCCCCAACTCTGCTCCTGATCCCTGTCCTGCCCCTACCCTTGATCCCTATCCTGACTCTACTCTTGATCCCTGCCCTGCCCCTGATGCCAACCCCATCCTTATCCCCTCCACCTCCTGTGATGCCATTGCCATCCCTGGGGCTGACTCCTTTCATATCCCAGAGGATGACCACCAGGGAGCGGCCTTTGTATTTCCCTATCCCGACCCACCAGGGGCTGCTATCTTCCCTCAGTTGCCCCCTATTGAGCTGGGGTTTGAGGTCGGCCTCGTGGCATCAGGCCATCGGGTGCCACGTTGGGAGTCTGCTTCTTGCCTGCCCATCTCGGTGGGCCATGGGGCTGTGTCAGAGCCTCCTCTGGAGGATAGCCAGCCCCCCATGCGCTGTGAGAAGAGCTGCAGGTGTTCCTTGAAGATGTCCGTGGCTCCCGCAACAAGGTGCAGCTTGCTTTCCAGCGATGGGGGGATTTTCATCAAATCCTCCAGGCCGTGAGGGCCCTCATGGGGGAGGGTAAAAGGACTGGGAAGCAGGCCGCCGCGGCCTACCAGCAGGTCTGCCTCTTCCATGACTCCTTACTTACCTATGGGGTAGGTCATGGTTTGCTGTGCGGCCTGATGGAGGTCCTGGGCGACATTGCTGGCGAGGATCCCCCCCAGCCCTCCTCATGATACCTTTCATCTTTGCAAAATTGAACACCCAGGGCTTCGCAGGAGCCAAGTGCTCTCCTTCCTTCGGGGTGATTTGTGGTTTTCCTGCAGGAGACCCACACAGATCCGGCCGCTGAAGCTAGCTGGTGGCTGGAGTGAGGGGACAGGGTCTACTTCAGCCACTCTCAGTTCGCATGGCTGGAGTGGCAACCCTGTTCTCCCCCAACCTATGGCCCAAGGTGCTGGGGGTCGCCGAGGCTGTGCTGGGCTGCCTGCTGCACCTCTGGGTCCACATGGAGGGGCTTGTGGTCTATCTCGTCAACACTTACACCTCAACATCGGGCCCGGAGAGGTTGCATTTTTATCAGCAGGTGTCCCCCTTCCTCGGCTTCTTGGATCCTCATGAGTGCCAGATCCTGGGCGGGGACTTTAAGACCACCCTCAAGGAACGAGACCGCTCGGGGACCGAGCAGTGCCCAGCTGCCGCGGACATCCTCCGGGAGATTGTTGAACATCACTCCCTGGTGGACGTCTGGCGTGACCACCACCTGGATAACATCTCAACATTCATCTTCATCCGGGTGGAGGCCCATTGATCACACCACTCCCAGTTGGACCGTATTTACATGTCACGCTTCCACCTTTCACGGGCCCACTCCTCCAGCATTCAGCTGGCCCCGTTTTCAGATCATCATCTTGCCACCGTGATGGCCTATCTCTGCGCGGAGAGGCCGGGGTTGGCCTATTGGCACTTCAATAACAGTTTGTTGGAGAATGTGGGCTTTGTGGCATCCTTCTGGGAGTTCTGGCTGGCCTGGCGAGGGCAGAGGTGCGCCTTTCCCTTGGTGCGGCGGTGGTGGGACCCAGGGAAGGTGAACGCCCGGCTCTTCTGCCGCGACTGGAGATTGGTCCTACTTTGAGCAGGGGGTTGGACTAGATGACCTCCTGAGGTCTCTTCCAACCCTGATATTCTGTATGATATTCTATGTGACTACACCCAGGGCACCAGCCAACGGAGGAATGCGGCAATAGAGCAGTTGGAATGGGAGGTCTTACAGTTGGAGAGGCGTCTGGCCCCCAGCCCTGAGGATCCATCCCTCTGCGGAGAGTGCTAGGAGAAGCAGGAGAAGCTCCGGGCTCTCGAAGATCATTGGGCCCAGGATGCCTTTGTTTGATCCCGCATCCACCTCCTTCGGGAGATGGATTGTGGCTCTCACTTCTTCTATGCCCTGGAGAAAAAGAGGGGGGCTAAGAAGCACATCACCTGCCTCTTGGTGGAGGACGGCACCCCCTCACAGATCTGGCAGAGATATGCAGGAGGGCCAGGGCCTTCTATGCAAATCTTTTCTCCCTGGAGCCTACCAATCGTAACACTTGCAGAGTGCTCATAACACTTGCAGACTCCTGATGGTCAGTGTGGGCAACTGTGACCTGCTAGAGCTACCTCTCAATCTGGCCAAGTTCTCGGAAGCCCTCCGTCGCATGCCCACCAATAAATCTCTGGGCATGGACAGGCTGACCGTGGAGTTCTATCGCGTGTTCTGGGACATCCTTGGCCCAGACCTAGTCACCGTTTGGGCCGAGTCCTTGCAGAGCGGGGTCCTCTCTCTTTCGTGCAGGCGAGCCATGCTCGCCTTACTGCTGAAGAAGGGGGCCCTCCGCAACCTGGGGGGAAGGATAGCTCAATGGGTTTGAGCATTGGCCTGCTAAACCCAGGGTTGTGAGTTTAATCCTTGAGAGGGCCTTTTAGGGAACTGGGGTAAAAATCTGTCTGGGGATTGGTCCTGCTTTGAGCAGGGGGTTGGACTAGATGACCTCCTGAGATCCCTTCCAACTCTGATATTCTATGATTCTATGAACCTACGGAATTGGCATCCTGTCTTGCTCCTCAGCATGGACTACAAAGTCATAGCGAAGGCCATCTCACTGCGGCTAGGGTCCATGCTGGCGGACATGTATCTGGTCCGGGACCTCTTGGAGCTTGGGTGTGGGGATGGTCTGTCGTTCGCCCTCCTGTCCCTGGATCAGTAGAAGGTGTTCGACAGGGTGGACCATGGGTATCTCCTGAGCACTCTGCGAGTGTTTGGCTTCGGATTCCACTTTGTGGGTTTTCTCCAGGTGGTGCATGCTTCCACAGAGTGTCTGGTCAGGCTCAACTGGACCCTGACTGAGCAGGTAAGCTTTGGGCGAGAAGTGCGGCGGGGTGCCCCCTCTCAGGCCAGCAGTACATTCTGGAGATCAAACCCTTCCTCTGTCTCCTCCGCCAGAGACTGACGGGGTTGGTGCTCCGGAAGCCGGAGCTGCAGCTGGTCCTGTCGGCGTACACTGACTACATGCTCCTTGTCGTCCAGGAACCTGGGGACTTGGTGCGGGTGGAGGCTTGCCAGGCCACCTACTCGGCAGCCTCCTCTGCCTGAGTCAACTGGGTCAAGAGCTCTGGCCTGGTAGTCGGGGACGAGTGGCAGGCGAGCTCCCTCCCACCCGCGCTTCAGGCCATCTGGTGGAGTGCAGGTCCGCTGCACTGTCTCGACGTTTATCTCTCTGCCATGCATCTGTCTCTGCCAGAGAACTGGCACGGCTTAAAGGGTAGGGTGAGGGAGCACTCCGGAAATGGACAGGACTACTCCGGTGCCTCTCCCTCCGAGGGAGGGCACTAGTGCTCAATCAACTTTTCCTGGCCATGCTCTGGTACCGGCTCAACACCCTAGTCCCGGCTCCAGATTTCCTGGCCAACCTCTGGAAGTCAGTTCTGGAGTTCTTTTGGCCAGGAGTGCACTGGGTGTCTACAGCAGTCCTCCACCTGCCCCTGGACGAAGGAGGGCAGGGCCTGAAGTGCTAACACACTCAGGTCCATGTCTTCTGCCTCCAGGCCCTGCAGAGGCTCCTGTATGGTGCAGGTAGTCTGGCATGGTAAGTACTGGCACACGCCTTCCTGTTGCCACTTCCAAGGGCTCTGATACGACTGGCAGCTCCTTTATCTCCACCTGAGAGGTCTTCTGCAAGAGCTCTCCAAGCTTCCAGTCTTCTACTAAGACCTCCTCTGGACCAGGTCCATGGTGGCCACTGTGGGGGCTGATCTCCTTGTGGAGCCCCTGGTACGCAACCCCCAGCTCCATGTGCAAGTGGCAGAGTCCCCTGCAGTGCACCAGAGGTTGGTCCTGGCAGAAATCACCAGAGTTGGAGACCTCCTAGACTACAACCGGGGAGACTGGCTGGATTCCTTGATGCTCGCTCAGCGCATGGGACTCTCCAGACCTCGTATTTCCCAGCATGTACTTCAGGAGGTGAAAGCTGCTTTGACACCTGCTGCTCGGGCCTACCTTGACCGGGTCCTGCGAGAGGACCCCCCCACCCTTTCACCGTTAGCCGACTGCACGCTTTGTAGCCGATTCAGTTCCAGACTGCGCCAAGAAACATCTGTACATGCTTGTGCTCCACAGCCTTCACTTCCTCAGCCTTGCGTCCCACCCCGACACAAAGTGGCGGGACCTCCTGCCACCTCTCAAGGGTGAGGAGCCCCGGTGGGCCAGCCTATACTCCACGCTGGTTCCGAGGCCCGCTGTGGATATCAGTTGGCGGCTCCTTCACGGGGCCATGATCATGGGTGTGTACTTGGCGCAGTTCACCCCTATCTCAGACATCTGCCCTTTCTGCAGCATGATGTAAATCTGTCTTGTGGTTGTTACCCAGGAACACAACATGTTTAGTAACAAGCGTACAGTAAAATTTTGTAACATCGTCCACAGTGGTGAGACACACATTTGAACAAGCTAATAATACTTAGCAGATTATAACTTTTCCAATAATACCTTACAAGATGAGCTTTGTACAACGTTTATCAGAATTATGCATTACTGGTGGCAACATTAGCAGATGATCTCCTTTTTTATGTAGCATCACAGCCCCTTTCAGCAGCCTCCACATTTTAGAAGGATGAGTTCATTACTTCAAAATGGAATCATTAGCTTCAGAGCCACTGTTTCTCAACATGGCTTTTTCAGCAAGTCCAAAAGAACTTGAACCCTTGTTAAAAGACTTTAGCCCTTTGGGAATGATGCACCCAGCAGATGTTTTGCAGCAGCACAGGATGGCTGTTTCAAAACAAGTCAGCATTTATGAGCCAACTGGAATTCAGTGTTTTAGGGTCCTTAGGTTAGAATGGAAAAGCCATGATTATGTGCATGTCCTGGCTGGCAGAACATCTCCCCTCTGTAGCCCAGTGCATCCAGGATTCCATTTCTCCACCATTGCACTGCCCAGATGAGTTCTTAACACCATGTCCTGACACCTCCGGTCTCTCTGTCAAGTTGCAGTCACACCACTTTCATGTGTGCTGCTCCCCTTGGCTGCCAGTCCTTAAAAGTTCATGTCCTGACCTTGGTCTTCCAAAGTATTTCCATTCATAAGTTACAGAGAGACAAGATAAGTGAGGTAATATCTTGTACTGGAGCAACTTCTAGTGATGAGAGAAACAAGGCTTTGAGCTTACACAGCGCTCTTCCTCAGGTCTGTGTAAGCTTGAAAGCTTGTCTCTCTCACCAAGAGAAGTTGGCCCAATAAAAATATTACCTCATCCACCGTGTATCTCTAATATCCTGGATCTAACACAGCTAGAGCAACACTGCAAACATTCATATAGTGACAGTGTTTGATAGTTCATTCACACCAAGCCAGACCTGCCTACTTGATTCCCAGCCGTGATTGTGTTTCAGGAAAGAATTTAACTCTTTCAGACTCAGTGGTAACAATACAAAGTGAGTGGGTAAACTGAGACACATATTTTTTATAAAAATAATGCAGAAATCCATCACATTCTCCACAACTTTCTAGAGGATTCCACTTTTCACCCATCCTAGGAAGCTCTGATTGGGGTAGCTGTGTGTGTGTGTTAGGGAGGTGGGAAGTTTCTTTCTTGCCACACAGGTCTAAGAGTAGGCAGAACTTGGAAGCTCAAACACCCTTTGACCAAAGACACTGATCACACTGCTCCCACATGCTTGCTGAGGAGGGGTAAGTTGCATTGTTCCCAGGAGCACATGTCCTTAGGCACTGCAGAGCAGCACAGCAGCCAGCAAACAGAGTACGTGAACCAGGGGATTTCAGTGGGAAAACTTCTGTGGAGGACCAGGTTTTGGTAATTTGATATTTGTATTTTGCAGTATGAGTCATGTGTGGAGCCTGTAGGGCAGTGTGCTGGGAAGAGAAGCCGAG
>NC_133779.1:55602202-55614368 GCF_003597395.2 Chelonoidis abingdonii | reverse complement strand
GTTCACATATTTCTATTATATACATTAGAGTGGATCCGAGATCTACTCTTAGTATGCAGCCGGTCCTTCTCCGTGTTGCATCCCCCGAGCTTCGTGTCATCGCAACTTTATTAACCATTCCCTGCTCTTTGTGCACATAGGTCAGTATAGGTTAATGATTTTTTGATGTCTACCCTTCAGACCCGGACTTTACAGGTTCCTATCCACACATGATGATTGTTTCTTTACCAGCTCCGCTCCACAGCACCATCCCTACTCAAGCTCCAGGGAGAGGAATTCACAGGAAAAGTGTCCCTCCAAATGTAGCTTCAACTTCAACTGCTAGAGAAGAAAAGAATATCCAGGCAACTTAAAAGGCTCGTCAGCTCCCCCACCTTGCTCCCAGTCAATTCAGAGTGACTACAAGTCCGGATGAGAAATGAGTGGGGAATGTTAAGTAACTTGGCTGAAAGACATACCAGGTACAACTGAGACCATGAGTGTTGTGTCACTCCTGCCACTGCAACCTGGGTGCTGTACAATGCTTTGCTGAAGTAACTTCCATCAATGAAGTAACTTCCTTCCAGCATCAAGCCACCCTCGATTGTCTGTGTGTAACTGCAGCTGCCAGACACATTCAGGTTAACACTGGCTCTCACAGCCTTGCTTATACTGCAGGATGACCACACATAACCCAACCAGATTCCACGCCAGAAATGTACATCCTGCAACTGCCGCACAGCCCTCTCCTGCACAGTGCAAATATAACTTCGATCTTACTGCCTTTAAGGGAACAGTAATGTCAGATTATTATCATCAGACAGGTATTCAGACACTTTAATTTAAACACACTGGATCCACATAAAACAGTAAAAGCATTTTTAACTAAAGAGAGAGTTTTAAAGGTGAGTACAAATATATGAGGCATAAAAAGTCAGAAATGGGTTACAAAGAAATAAAGATACAAATTCTTACTAATGCCACTTAATAACAGGATATACAGATTCAGGCAAAGTTTCTCATCCAATGCTTTCAGACGATACACACTTCCATGTCAGGACCCTTCTCCCAGAGTCCAATGACTGCTCTCCTGTCTTGTCAAGTGCAGTGGATAAGATGGGCACAGAGAGAGAGAGAGGTGCCTTGGGATTTTGTCCCTCTTTTTTGTAGTTTCAGTCCCTTCAAAAACATTTCCAACTGAGACCCAGGAGACAAAGAGACGATGTGGAAGGATGTTCCCTGATGATTTTTCCCTATTGAACTCCTTTGTCTTTCCTTCTGCACAAGGGAGACTTGCAAACCAGTAAAGTGCCTGAACCATATATGCTTATGTAAGACAGCCAGTCAGCAAAGCTGTTATACTGCAAGTCTCAGCTTGACAAGGCGGAGGGAAGGGGGAGTTAGGGTGCCACTGAAGGGCGGTCTTGACCCCGCGTCCTTCCTGATCGAAGAATGGGTTGAAATTGCTGATACATGGCATTTTCGAAGAGTAGATGTGCCCCGGGAACATCTATTGAGGTCTAAGGCTCAAGTTCTGGAAAAATACCAATGCGTTAATCAATAATCAGAAGGAACCTCTTGCTTGAAACTGCTTTACTTACAAGGTTTCTTGATTACTATGTAAAATAAACGAGAAAAGCTTGAGACAGGTGGACATTTCGGGACTGAACCTCATCCTCTGGATGCATCTTGTGTTTCCCAGCGGCAGACGGCTGCCGCGTGTAATCATCGAAAGCCACACTCAGCTTTGGTAATTATCAAGGGTTGGGGAGTGTTTACTACTTGTTGTGGACGTGTGTTAAGTGCTAGAGACTAGTAAAGTCTTAGCTTTAAGTGAAGACTCGTGTAGTCCTGTTTGTGCAGCCATCGACGGCTTGACAGCTGTGACTCCCCTGATTTATTTCCTGACACCCTCTCACACAGAGTAAAGTTACCAAGAGCTTGGGTTGAAAAAAACCCTCGGTAACACTTCAAACTTAATGACTATGTTTACTGCTCAAATGCAAATTAGGGCGCACACATTCCTTTTCTAGGACAGAACTGTTTGCCAATTCGTTTGGGCAGAGCTATAGGGTTCTGGAACAAGTAGTAATACACCATCCTATATTATAACTTCACACACAATGTTGCACACACCCATATTTCACCAGGACAATACTGAACAGACAAATTATGATTTTCAAATGACCATTACAAAACATGCCTTTCGTGATGTATCATGATTACAATATGACATATAAAGCATTGTTGTACAGCCACTATTATAATATTTGCAGCAAATCGTGTACAAAGCATTGCCAAGTGAAGTGTCTATGAAAAGGTCATGAATTTTTGGTTATGATTAGAATCTATATGCATGTATGCATTTTTGTATTGTGAAATTAATAAGATTGCTCTCATCTGGATTTCAATGTTGGCTTGCTAGGTCTACTGCCCCACAAGTTAGCTAGCCAGCACATCTTGGGAGGACATTCCAAATTAAGTGGCTGCATCAAGAAACACTTGGTGACAATAGACCATGGGAGATGCCATTACACTGAGTGGACTGTCAAGTAAACATTCTGTCTGGAGTGTAGGTAGTGGTTGCCTGCAATGACTGAGGGAAATTGACCTGAACATGTGACTTGCCCATTTGACTCCAACTCCATCTGTTGTTGCTGTAATTTTCCACAAAAGAACAATAAGGATGCCTTCTACATAGAAAGCCATAAAAGGCCTGGAACCACGTCCATTTTGTCTCAATCTGGCTTCTTACCTCTGGAGGAACTTTGTCAAACTGAGAGTCTAAACAAAGGACTGATCACCCATCCAAGCTGTGGATGTACGCCCAGAAGACTTGATTTAAACCAGCAGTTAATCCGCAAGCCTGAAACCATGAGCTCTGCAATTCAGGTATGTATTGATTCCTTTATAATTTTAAACTATCACTTTTCTTTCTGTGGAATAAGCCTTTAGATTTTAGATACTACAGGACTGGAATAGTGTGATGTTTTGGAATAAGATCTAAGTTATATATGACTTGGGGCGTGGCTGTCCTTTGGGATCAGAGGACTCATTTATTTGATGACCTGGTTGTAACAAGAACATTCTTCTCTGAATCCTTGAGTTTTTGGCGGTGATAGAAGAACTGGAAATGTCCGATGTAAACTGCCTTTATTTGTTTCTTGTTAGCAACACTGTGGAGAAACAGAAGTTTCTCTTTGCTGGTCTGGTATATCCTCTGGGGATCTAGCTGGTCAGTCCTGCGCACTGGTGTATCTGCCCTAGTTCCAGCAGCTTCATGCTGATTAGGCACCTCAGTTGTGACCCCACTGAGGCACGGTTACCTTGTAACAAGAATTATGACAAAGGCAGATACGGTGTGAACCAGATATATATTACTGTCAAGCCATACTTATCCAATTGGTGACGTTTAATACTGTGGTAAACGTGCATACACAGTTACTAAAAATGTTCCACTCACTAATAAAATAAATGTTGGTGGAAAAAAGATAAGAAGGGGAGACAGACAGAGTTGGTTATCCCAGACAAAAGTCTATTGATAGAACTAAGGATTCTGTTGAGATTTTGGTAACAAGGGAAGGGGACTCAGAATCAATGGATCAAATTAACTGTGTTGCAAATTAGGTCAAAATTGGTGGACAAAGTAACCGATGGATTATTCCCCATCATGCCCTTTTGGGGTCCTAAAAAAAAAGACTTTGTGAGGGAGGAGAATCCTAGAATCACTCACAGAATATCAGGGTTGGAAGGACCTCAGGAGGCATCTAGCCAACTCCCTGCTCAAAGAATCAGGCTAGGCTGTGGAGACAGGCTGGCACTCTTCACCTGTCCTGATCCTGAGAAGTGCCTTGACCAGACTGGGCAGGAGAGGAACTCAGGTGACACCATCACTCCACCGGCTCCAGCTAGATTCCAAATAACACCTGGGAGGTGAGAGCTTTGACTTCTTGCGTCATTTCCTTCATCGTGTCATTTTCCTTCACCTTGGTTCTCTTTTTTATCTCTGGCTTCACTTGCCTTCAGTCAGACAAGAGTATGGCTTAGCCAACCAAGCCTGTCTCTCTTTCACAACACTTCTGTGAGTCCATGGTCAGAGAGGGCAGCTAAAAGAGCAATGTCTGAATCAGCTGGATGCTGGTACATGTTGCCATGTGTCAGAGTGGCTGATCAGACTGTGACACTGGCAGAACAAGTGCCAGTTCATGCCAAGGCCCCAAGACTTCAAGTAAACACTAACAAAAGCAAAGCTGCAAACCAGTCAAGCTCACCTGGGTATTAGTATTGCTAAAATAGTTATAAAAATGTGTTTAGACCTCATGAAATGCTTGTAAGTTGCTGCATGCAGTAACCTCACATCTAATATCTGTATCCTATGGCATAAGGTAATATTTAAATGTTTACTCTGTAACAGTGTTTGCTCTGAAACTACAAACCACTAGTCAGGAGAGATGCATTATCAAGTGTGAAATACTAGTTGGTCACAGGAGGTGCTATTTCCTGCCCAACAACAGAAGGCCCATCAACACCAGATGAACCATTGCGGAATATCAGAGGACAAAAGGCTTTATTTTCCCCCACCCTGCCCCAAAAGAAGAGATGTACACGTGAACTCATCGCCTTAGCTTGAACTCTGGGGGAAGGGAATGAAAACCTCTAACAAGAAGAAACTATGCTGCTTTGACTTTGAGGAGCAAGCATTATTAAGCATAAGCAAAAGTTCCCTCATGCTTGACCTGGGCTATCCCTAAAGGACATACAGAGCTTGCCCATTACAGAAACTTCTACCACCTTTTGGAACCTAAAACTGTAACTTATGTGTGTGTGCATGTTTATCCGCTTTAACCTTGTAAATAAGTCATTTCTTTTTCTTAGTTAATAAATCTTTCCTTTTCCTCATGAGCAGTTCATCATCTGTTAGAGACGCCTTTATTTTGTTGGAACTTGCCCATCCCACCTTTCGCCTCCTACTGCATTCCCCTTCAAATCAATTGTCTCTGCTCAGCTACTAACCATGGTAAATGTATTTGTCGAGATTTCTTTCCCGTTTACAGCGATGATTCCTTCTGCACAATGCTCATTCCGCATCCACTTTGTCTTCAACGTATTCACTTCCAACCCGATATCATGAAAACTGTTTGCAGTTGTTAAAATTTTTCTTCATTTGTGCTATGTCCTTTGCCAGTATTACACAGCTGTCAGCAAAGAGAAGATGCGTTAACTGTTCTCCATCAATTTTGATTCCTTCTTCCCAGTTCAATTTCTTGAACAGTGACTGCGGTACTGCTGGATACAGCTTCGGTGAGATTATGTTGCCTTGACTGACTCCTCAGTGTATAGTAATAATGCAGGGGACATTGAATAATGTTATCTCTGTCGAGCAATTGTGGCTAATTTCTTCCAGCACGTCAATGTACCTTGGATCGATTCAGATTTCATTGAATGCACTGAGTACAGCGTTAAACTCTACCGAGTCGAATACCTTTTTGTAGTTGACAAATGCAATACATAATGGTACTTTATATTCCTTGCATTTTTTGATGAGCTGCCAAACTGTGTGGATTCTCTAATACCCTGAGCAGAAACCAGCTTGTTCTCTGCTTTTCTGCATTTCAAGATCTTTCTTAATCTGACTGAGTATGACGTGGGTGAAGACTTTATACACTTGGTATAAGGGACCATCTGTCCCAAAGGCACGTTTGCCTGTGTGGTAAGATAGAGCAGAATACCCAAGGGGACTGTCTGTTATAGTGCTTGAGGAGTTCACACTTGATACTTGATTGGTGAAATGTAAGTATAGAACTCACAGCCAAGCTGGGGTTTGTGCCCTGCTTCTTCACAGTCGGCACCGAGGTTGGTACTCACCCTCTTCAGCCACTGTAGGACAGCTTGACACAGATCATGTGTTGGGCCGTGTTTCTCAGAGTAAGGCTGTGGTGTGAGAATTAGCACCAGAAGCAAGAAGCTGCACTTTTCTATATTTTCTGGTCTTTTCTTTCCCTCTTGTGTCAGTTTTGTCTTGATTTGTCATCTGGAAATGAGATCGGACTTAACAGCAGCAACAGCAGCTCCAGCCCATCTCAATAATTTCTCTCCTCTCCTCAAAAGGAAACTATTACTATTCTAATACCATCTAGGAGATTGTCAGACAGGGGATCTCTTTTGTTTTCAACCTCTCTAAAAGCTAGAGGGAAAGAAAAATAAGGGGAATCGTTACAGATGCTAGTGACAGATGACAGATGACTTGGAAAAGCTGAAGTACTCACTGCTTTTTTTGACTTGGTCTTCACTGAAAGGTCAGCTCCCACACAGCTGTCCTGGGAGCAACACAGTATGGGGAGGAGGTGAGCAGCCCTCAGTGGTGAAAGAAGGTTAAGACTATTTAGAAAAGCTGGACATGCACAAGTCCATGGGTCCAGATTAATGCAATCCAAGGGATGAGGGAGTTGGTTAAGTGATTGCAGGCCACCTGGCTAATTACTCTGAAAACTGTGGAGATTGGGGGAGTCCCAGTGATGGAAAAAGGCAAATATAGAGTGCCATATTTTTAAAAAGGGAAGAAAACACTGGGAACTGCAGCCTCACCTTCAGGTCCATGGGAAAATCATGAGCTGGTCTCAAGGAACCACTTTGAAGCCACTTGGAGGAGAGGAAGTGGATAGGAACAGGTCACACGGATTCACCAAGGGCAAGTCCTGCTGACCAATCTGATTGCTTCTAGATGAATAATGGCCTGTGGATTGGGAGAAGCAATAGACACGTGGTTATTCTTGACTTAGCAAATCTTTTGATGTGATCTCCACAGTATTCTTTTCCAACAACAAGAAAAGTATGTATTGAGATGAATGTAATTAAAGGTGGAGAGAAAGCTGGCTAGATTGTCGGTGATCAATCTGGATAGTCGATGCAACGGCTCAATGTCTATTAAGAATTCGGTATCACGCCGGATGCCCCACGATGTTGTCCTGGGGCAGTTTTGTTCAACATCTTTATTAAATGATCGTGGATGCATGGGATGAATCTGCACCCTCAGCAAGTTGCAATGAACACTATGGCTGGGGGGAGAGGTAGAACGTGCTGGAGTTAGAAATGGGGTCCAGAGGGACGTAGACAATTGCAGGATGGACAAAAGAAAATCTGAAGATGAGGTTCAACAAGGACAGTGGCAGATGACATAAACAAGGAAGCATGGTTCAGTATCCAGTGGGAAGTTATGCGATATTAGGAAACACTATTTCACATAGGAGGGTGGTGATAGCCCTGGAATCGGTTAACCTAGGGAGTGGTGATCTCCTCCATCAGAGGTTTTTAGGCTCACGCTTGAGACCAATCTTTTTTTTAGCCCAGCTTGACAAAAACTGGGAAAATAACACCGCGGGTCACAGACTATCCAACTTTTTATTTCAGAAGGTTGAAAAAGCTACTAGGGGGGAAGCTGTTCTAGACTTGATTTTAACAAATAGGGAGGAACTCATTGAGAATTTGAAAGTAGAAGGAAGCTTGGGTGAAAGTGATCATGAAATCATAGAGTTTGCAATTCTAAGGAAGGGAGAGAAGGAGTACAGCAAAATAGAGACAATGGATTTCAGGAAGGCGGATTTTGGTAAGCTCAGAGAGCTGATAGGTAAGGTCCCATGGGAATCAAGACTGAGGGAAAAACAACTGAGGAGAGTTGGCAGTTTTCAAAGGGACACTATTAAGGCCCAAAAGCAAGCTATTCCGATGGGTAGGAAAGATAGAAAAATGTGGCAAAAAGACCACCTTGGCTTAACCACGAGATCTTGCATGACCTACAAAATAAAAAGGAGTCATATAAAAAATGGAAACTAGGTCAGATTACAAAGGATGAATATAGGCAAACAACACAGGAATGCAGGGGCAAGATTAGAAAGGCAAAGGCACAAAATGAGCTCAAACTAGCTATGGAATAAAGGGAAACAAGAAGACTTTTTATCAATACATTAGAAGCAAGAGGAAGACCAAGGACAGGGTAGGCCCACTGCTCAGTGAGGAGGGAGAAACAGTAACAGGAAACTTGGAAATGGCAGAGATGCTTAATGACTTCTTTGTTTCGGTCTTCACTGAGAAGTCTGAAGGAATGTCTAACATAGTGAATGCTTATGGGAAGGGGTAGGGTTTAGAAGATAAAATAAAAAAAGAGCAAGTTAAAAATCACTTAGAAAAGAGAGAGAGATAAGAGTAATGGACAAAGTAATTAAAGAAATCATACTGCAAACACTCGGAAGTGGGTAAGGTGATAGGAATGCCAGCATCGATTTGGTGAAAGAACAAATCATCTCAAAAGCCAATCAGATAGGTATTTATAGGAATAACCAGGAGCCTTGTGGATAACGGAGATACGGTGGATGGGTATACCTAGCTTTAATAAAGGCATTTGAGTAGGTCTCGCATGATATCCTGTCGCTACAAAACTAGGCAAATACAATTTAGAATGGGGGGCTACTATAAGTGGGTGCATGAACTTGGCTGGATAACCGTGAGGGCTCAGAGAGTAGTTATTAATAGGTCCCCAATCCTGCTGGATAAGGTAAATAACAAGTGGTTCCACAAGGGCGCTTGGAACCGGCTCCTGTTCAATGATCTTCATACAACGACTAGAGTTGAGACATAGAAATGCGCTTATTAAAGTTGAGACGATATCCAACTGGGAGGGACTGCAACGTGCTTGGAAACGAGGGCAAAAATTCAAAATGATTGGAACAAATTAGGAGAAATGGTCTGAAGGTAAACCAGATAAGTTCGAATAAAGACAAAATGCAAAGTGCTCCACACACTTAGGAAGGAACCAATCAGTTTCACTCGACTATAAATGGAAAGAGTACTGTCACAGGAAGGATATGGCAAGAAAAGAGATCTAGAGTCATAGTAGGACGCACGAGCAAATATGATGTCAACTAGTGGTGAGAGTGTTGCAAAAAAAAGCAAACAGTGATTCTGGAATGCATTAACATGGTGTATGAAACAAGACACGAAATCATATAACACCCGCGACTCCTCACTGCGTCTCTATAGAGGCCCTACACACGAGGCACAGTAATTCTGTTATAACCAGTTCTCGAGGACACGATGCTTCAAGGAACAACGAACTGTGAAGAAATTTTGAGAGACGGTTCCAAGAGAGCAACGCAAGGGAATTGATATTAAATGGTCTATGAACGACATTGCCATCTCAAGCACGACTGAAAACACAACTGGTTTACTTAGTTTGAAAAGAGAAGACTGAGAGGGGACATGATTAGCTAGTGTTTCAGGTATCTAAAAGGGTGTCATCAGGAGGCAGGAGACAAATTGTTCACCTATAGCCTCAAAATGATAGAAACAAGAAAGCAATGGGCTAAACTGCAGCAAGGGAGATTTAGGTTGAATTAGAAAAAAGTTCCTAAATGTCAAGGTAGTTAAACACTGGAAATAAACTGCCTAGGGATGATTGTGGAAATCTCCATCTCTGAAGATATGTAAGGAGTAGTGCTTAGATAAATGTCTATCAGAGTGTCTAGAAGTATTTGGTCTGTCATGAGGGCAGGGGACTGACTCAAGACCTCTCAAGTCCACTTCAGGTCCCTTCCAGTCCTAGAGTCTATGAATCTATGAATCTATAAGCCCTGGCTGGGATGATTTAGTTGGGGTTGGTCCTGCTTTGAGCACGGGGTTGGACTATATGACCTCCTGAGGTCTCTTCCAACGCTAATCCTCTGTGATTCTATGTTGTTAAAATAAAAGCTTTACTTAATACTTGACAAAGGCTTTAACTGTTTTTCTTTCTTTATCTGTATCTTTAGTAAAAGGTTAAAAAGATTTTTAACAGTGCATTTGCCATGGGACTAAGCAGGCTGAGGTCTCTCCACATAAAACCAGAGTCTTGCTTTACTGTCTAGTGTTATACAGTGACGGGGTCACATTAATTCCTTTGACTCTCTGGGCCCATTTATTCCATCCAAATTAATACAACAGGAAGAATGGGCGGAGATTGAGACAAATATGGAGACAATATAGGAGATAGGAGAATGGAGGAGCAGGGACATAGGAAACTGGAAAACCACGGGGAAAGGAAAGAAAGGACACAGACGACCAGAGACATTGCAAGAAAAAAAATCCCTTTTTTATGGAATATCTGGTGCTAAAATGGTGCTAAGGGGTAGGTGAATAGACTGTTGCAGCCTGCCTGGGTCACCAGCCAGAGCCTAGACTGTGTACGCCCACCCTGCTTCAAGGATGGCCCCCTTTTGAATTGCTAATTCACCCGCTGTAGCAGACCCACATTGCGAGGAGTCATGCCCCACCCCGCAGATGCAGACATGGAGGGATGACACCGCCAGCTTACACGTGGTGGAGAACACAGGTATTACCCGCCCACCTGAACCTAAGGGGGACAGCATCTGTTCCTAACCCAACTCCAGCAAAGGCCATCATGGATTAGGGCCAGCTGGTGAGACAGTGGGCTGGAGGTGGAGTCAGGGGAACCAGGCCTCAGCGACCTACCTGAGGATCAGACTGCCAGGGACAATGGCATGCCAATCCCTCCCAAGGAGGTAGATGTTCGGCTAGACGTGGCAACAGACTTTTGCCAGGATCAAAGGGATGATCCTACAGTGAAGCATGCCTATGAGCAGCTGTCCTGCGTGGATGTGATCATGATAGATGTGCAGAGGGCCAACCAGTGGCCTTGGTTTGAACTCACCCGGGATCGGATGTATCGAGTTGAGCTGGACCCCAGGATCTGCAAGCCCTGGTCCCAGCTGCTGGTCCCTCGATGGCATAGATGAGCCATGTTAAGGCTGGCGCACAGTGTCCTGGCAGCTGGCCACCTCAGACTGGAGAAGACGTGGGCCTGGGTTCTGTCCCATCTCTTTTGGCCAAGTGTACACTGTGACACTAAGGACCACTGCGCCTCCTGCCCACAACGTGCCTTCTGGGGTATCCAGAGCACCCCTGGCCCCTCTCCTGCTGGTGGGAACCCCTTTTGAAAGGATAGCCGTGGACTTGGTGGAGCCTCTGTTTAAGAGCGCCATCAGATTCTGGTATATCCTAGTAGTCCTGGACTATGCCACTTGGTTTCATGAGGAGTGCCACAGCCCATATCGTAGCAGCAGAGCTTATCAAAATCTTTGCCTGAGTGGGCCTGCCCCATGAATTACTTTACCTCCCAGCTCCTCCAGGAGCTGTTGTCATGGACTCACAGGTCATGCCGACTCTTGTCCCCATATGGTTCACTGTCTCTCAGAGGTTAAGCCCAGCTGCCTCCTGGAACTGCACCACTCTGAGCCTTGGCATGCTTGTCTCTTGCGGTGGGCCCCCTCAGGGAGTCCAGTCGCTCTGGACCCCTGCGGCCTCCACTCCCAGAGGGAATAATGCAGCCTTGTTCTCTAGACCAGAGAGACTCTCAGCCAGTGTAAAACAGGAGGGTTTATTGAGTGTCTGAACACAGCAAAGGAAACTCTCAGGGCCCTTAGGCTTGGCCTCCCTTTAAGTCTCTCCTGCATCCAGGTGGGCTCTACCTGCTCTCTCCCTCCAGTCCTGAACACAGCGCTTTCCAGCCGGGCATCTGGTATCACCTCCTCCAAGCCCCGCTTCTGTTCATTGTCTTCTGTCCAGGTAAACAGGGTCGCCTGGGCCTCCTCTCCTCTCAGCCGTCCTCTCTCACCTTCTGGCTGGAACTGGCTGGTCAGGTCACTGGGGTCCTCTCTTCACAGCCCATTGTCTTCCCACTGCCAGAACCAGATGTGACTTCCGAGCTGCGCCTTCCGGTCACCAGTTGCTGGGGTATCCATTCTCCAGCCATTGTCTGAGGTCCCAAGTTCCGTTGCTGATCTTCTGTAACAACAAACTCCCTCTCCCATCACCTCGTTAAATCAAGAACATCCAGGGAAACTGCGTTCCACCCCCTCTGCATGCAAACCACTGAAAAAAACAAGAAACTCCCTATTCCATCATAAGTGTGTGCTCTTCTGGGGATCAAAAAGCTCCTGATTTCCATCTACTACCTGCAGACAGACGGGTTGGTGGAACAGTTTAACCGGATACTAAAGAATATGCTCTGGAGTTACCCACTGAGGAGCTCTGCCATTGGAATCAGCTCATCCCCCAACTGCTGCTTGCTATTTGGGAGGTGCCACAGGCATCCACCAAATTTTTGCCTTTCGAGCTCCTATACAGCTGCCAGCCTCAA